>NW_007726912.1:194472-233499 GCF_000696425.1 Galeopterus variegatus | reverse complement strand
AAAAAGTAAACCCCTTATCCTACCACCAAATCTTTTCTAAAAAATGAATCCCTAGAAAGAGTTGTGTTGGTTACTTTTGTTGTCTTGGGATTGAGGTTTATTCACCAGTAATTGCACTCAGGAGAGGTTTCTTCGCTTCTACTTGAAAAGCAGAGTTTGTGAAGGAAATCCTCTGCGCTGACCTGCAGTAACTCCCAAGTGGCTAATATAATGGAGCATGGTCCCTTAAGCCTTCTGGTCCCTGAATAAATACTCTTAGAAGGATTCCTCCTGCTGTGCTCTGTCCTACCCCGGTGTGAACTTCGCACAGTTCTACACACAGGCTGGCACTTTGCTCCTTCCTCAGCTTTTCTCCAAACACATTTCTCCATCAATATATACTATTCCAATTCCATTCTTTCAAGGTGAGGCACTCCCAGTGAACTATTTATACTTAGGGTTCTTTTAAAAAATATTATTAGTTTTTATACTAGTTTTCTATTGCTGCTGTAACACATTACCACAAAATTCAGTGGCTTGCACAGTTAGCCAAATTGCAAAGTCAGAGGGAACAGACCCACAAGACTGCCCTCACTTCAGACACCAGCCACAAGTTCAGAAGTTCCCAGGAACACCCTTACTTCAGAGCAGTTGGCTGCAAATTTGGGGGTTCCCACAACCATTCAAGTTTGATAATTCTTGAGAATGACTCACACACCTTACTGAAAGCTATTATACTAGAGATGTATTACAGTGGAAGGATACAGGTTAGCATTAGCCAAGAGAAGGAACACATGGGGCAGAGTCAGAGAGGGGTCCAAACACAGAGCTTCTGGTCATCCTCTTCCAGTGGAGTCATGAATGGTGTTACATTCTCCAGGCTACTATGTGTGACAATATGCACAAAGTATCATCAACAAGGACAGATTACCCAAGCCTTTGGTATCCAGAATTTTTACTGGGGTTCAGTTACATGCTGCCCATGTGGCTGACCTTTAGTCTCTAGCCTTTCTCCTGTTCCTCCAGATGTCAAAACTGATACAGCATTTTCCAAAGCCCTCGTTATAAATTACACTGTTAGATAGCAATCAAAGCCCTTAGGAAAACAAAGACACTCTTATGAGGCAGGACATTTGAGGAGCAGAGACCACCACTTAATAACCAAGGACAAAGATGAGACTTCTCTTTGGGTGAGGCAAAATTCCTTACAACATACAACTTAAACAACATTAATTTTGTTATTTTGTAGTTCCCTAGGTCAGAAGTCTGACAAGGGTCTCATTGGGCTAAAATCAAGGTATTAGCAGGACTGTGTTCCTTTCTTGAAGCTCCAGTAGATGATTTGTTTCCTGTTCATTCTGGTTGTTAGCAGAAATTAATTCCTTGTGGTTATGGTACCGAGATCCCTGTTTTCTTGCTGGCTGGCAGCTAAGGACTATTCCTGGCTTGTAGAGGCTACCTGCCTATGGCCCTTTCCCTCCATGTTCAAAGCCAGCAACGGCAGGTTGAGCGCACCAATGCTTTGAATCTCTCTTCTATCTGTCTCAGCCTGGAAAAGTTCTTTGATGTTAAGGTCTATGTAATTAGATTGGTCCTACCTGGATAATTCAAGATAATCTTCCCATCTCAAGGTCCTTAATTTAGTTATATCTGCAGAGTCAATGCTTTTTGCCATGTAAGGTAACATATTCACAAATTCTGGAGATTAGGGCATTGATGTCTTTGTGGACCAATATTCTGCCTACCACAGATGTCAAACATGAATTTTAAAATGAGGTTTGATTGCCTTAATTCAAATGAAATCACGATGCTAGCACTTCTAAGCCTTAAAAGGACCAGAGTGGGGAATAATAGGGCAGGAGTGTTTTCATTGTCCATCAGGTCTCATGTGTAGGAAGTTTTCTACTCCAAAATAGGAAAAGCTGGTCAGAATGGTTTTGTTTTATTCTTTTGACCTAACTTTCATGTATATTTGGTTTCATAATTGTCAACAATTATTAAGAAATGGCAGTATGCTAAGCATATTTGCTTGATTGTCCCACTAAATCACTAACACTAGGAAAAGTGTATTCAGATCTTCATTACATAGATCAGGAAACTAGGTTGTAGAAGTATGTAGTTCATTACCTGGGGTCACACAGTAAGTAAGTGGTAGCTCAGGGATTTCAACATTGCTTTCTCTGAGTCTAAGATGCTTCAAACTGCAAAATGCCATCTCTTCAATTTCAGATCTACATTTCATAACTCTATCTCCAATTTAATATCTACTGTGTTGACCTCTCTATCTCTTTTTATGTGTAAAATTTTACTTTTCTCTTCCAGTTACTGGGTACCTAGAAGCAGAAAACATGCATCTTGTCTATCTGTTGAGAAAATAAGTGCATTTTAGATGTTATATCCTGATTTTATAAAATATTTGATAATATCTTATTAGGTCAATAAAATTACAGAGTTAAGTCATTTTAAATAGAATTTAACAAACACAAAACTTATTCTATTATATATATATATTAACTAAATATTAATATACAAGGGTTCTTCAAAAAGTTCATGGAAAATGTGTATTATGAAAAAACTATGCATGAATTAAAATTTTTTTTGTTATAACTTGTTATAACATGTCTGAACAGGATCTAGTTTGAGGCACTAAGAAGGATAAGACATCAGTTTGAAAAGAGCCCCCATCAGAGCAACATGAATTCTGCTAAAATTGAAAGCGACAACAAACATCAAATTTATGAAGTTTGGATGGAAGAATGGTGAAGTCGTTGATGCTTTACAAAAGTTCGTGTGACAATGCCCCAAAGAAATCAACAGTTTACAAATGGATAACTCATTTTAAGAAGGGATAAGATGACATTAAGATAAAGTCCACAGCCATGGCTCATTCACATCAATTCATGAGGAAAAAATTAATCTTCTTCATGCCCTAATTGAAGAGGACTGATAGCAGCAGAAACAACAACCAACACCATAGACATCTCAATTGGTTCAGCTTACACAATTTTGACTAAAAAACTGAAGACGAGCAAACTCTCCAGTTGATGGGTGCCCAAACTGTTGTGACCAGATCAGCTACAGATGAGAACAAAGCTTTCAATGGGAATTTTAAACAAGTGGGATCAAGATCTGGAAGCATTTCTTTGATGAATTGTAACAGGAGATGAAACACGGCTTTACCAGTACTTTCCTGAAGATGAAGTGCAGTCAAAGCAATGGCGACTAAGAGGTGGAAATGGTCTAGTCAAAGCAAAAGTAGATGGTCAAGAGCAAAAGTCATGCCAACAGTTTCTTTGGCATGCTCAAGGCATTTTGCTTGTTGACTTTCTGAAGAGCCAAAGAAGGATAATATCTGCTTATTATGAGAGTGTTTTGAGAAAGGTGGCCAAAGCTTTAGCAGAAAATTGCCTGAGAAATCCTGCTCATTCCTCCCATTAAAAAAGGGCAATTTTGCATGAGTGCTGGTGGAAAATCATTAGGCATCCAACTTACAGTCGTGATTTGGCTCTTTCTGCCTTTTTTTTTGTTTTCTAATCTTAAAAAGTCTTTAAAAGGTTCTGATTTTTCTTCAGTTAATAATGTAAAAAAGACTTCATTGGTGTGGTTAAATTTCCAGGACCCTCAGTTCTTCAGGGATGAACTAAATGGCTGTTATCATTTTTTACAAAAGTGTCTTGAACTTAATGAAGTGTATGCTGAGAAATAAAATTTATATTTTTTATTTTTAGCATTTAATTACATTTTCCACAAACTTTTCGAAGTCCCCTCAAAAAAAAAAAATATATATATATCCCTAAAACATGAACTCTGGTGAAACCCGAGAGTATCTGTGGAGCACTTCTAGTTGACTCATCTATAATAGGAAGGTAGGTATTTTAATTTTTATTATTTTACCCTTGTAACTCATATCTATGCAGTTGGTTACTTTAACTCAAGATGATCCCCAGACTAAAACTGAGGCAATAAGTAGGCTCAATTATTAGTAATTAATAGATAATTTATTCATATTACCAAAGATTTTGATTTTAACCATTGTCACCTGGTAGATCTTCAGGACACCAGATCTCAGGCTCTATCTGTAAGTAGCTTGGCATACTGGTTCTTCACTTCTTCAGTTGCTACCTTGGACTTCCTATGCTATAAAATTGAGGGTCAAATGGTGAATAACAAATGCTGGCAAGGGTGTGGAGAGAAGAAACACTACTGAACTGCTGGTGGGACTGTAAATTAGTACAAGCACTTTGGAAAACAATTTGGAGGTTTCTCAAACAACTACCAATAGATCTTCCATATGATCCAACAATCCCTCTTCTGGGTGTATATCCAGAGGAATGGAAATCATCATGTCAAAGAGATACCTGCACTCCCATGTTTCTTGCAGCTCTGTTTACAATAGCCAAGATATGGAACCAACCTAAATGTCCATCAGTGGATGACTGGATAAGGAAGCTGTGGTATATATACACTATGGGACAATACTCTACCATAAAATGAATGAAATACTCCCATTTGCAATAACATGGATGAACCTAGAGGAACTTATGTTGAATGAAACAAGCAAAGCACAGAGAGATAAATACCGCATGTACTCGCTCATATGTGGGAGCTAAGAGAGAAAGAAAGGCAGGAAAGAAAGACCACAGTAGTGCTGTGATCCAACAGAGGGAGGGAACATTCCTAGGGCTACAAATTGGAGTTGAGGGGAGAGGGGAAGGGGAGAGAGGTTGGGGGATAATTGGGAGGGGACAAAGGGTATAAAAGTAATTTCTGGTAATGGATATGCCCTTAGTATGAATCTGGCCCCCACATCTTGGACAGGAGGGGGACTATCAGCTTTGTATTTCATGAATATTTGTGATAAACAAACAAACAAACAAATAAAAAAATAAAAAAAAAATTGAGGGTCAAATTGCCATTGTGCATCTCTATACCAGGAATGCTCACATTGTGCTCTAATTCCCTTTGCCCCTCTGAGACCTCCCCTCACATAACCTTACGACCCCCAGATAGTTTTTGCCCATTGGAAAGTGATATTCTCTCTGTTCAGCAAATTACATAATGGATATTAATCTCTAAAATCTCAGCACTCATGCAAAGTATGAAATCAGAGCCAATGTTTTCTTCCTTCGAAAGTGATCACTTGGGGATGGCAGAAAACTGCAGAAATCTCCAAATGAAGATGATGTCTTCTGGGCTGGAGGATATCCGCTCCTTCTACTCGCATCTTTGGAAAAGCAGGATCTCTTAGTAGTTCCTCCTGATGGCCATTTCTAAACCAGTATTTTTTATTTGTATTTTTGCTGGAACCCTCCTACCTTAAAGAATTGCTCTAAGTTCTATGGGTTGTAGGAAAAATTATATTATTTTTAGTTTTATGTCTCAAATTTTTTTTTACTACAGATTCCCTTTAATGTTAGCTGTGAAACAGTGCAACTAATCTATGGATCATGTTTTTGAAAATTTCTCTTTAAGGTTCCAGACTTTCATAAGGAAGTAAACATGGATAACATCTCAGCAGCACATGTTTATATTCCCCCTTATTACCTTTCCACCATGTTCCTAGAGAGAGCTCAGATCCACCGTTTCCCTGGATGGGATGACTACTTACTCATAATGAATATTATGTACCTACTTTGTATCAGTCACTGTTCCAAGAATTGAGAAATACAGAATTTAATCAAGGAGACAAAAATCTCTGCCTCCCATCTCAAACTTATTTTCAAGTGAGAAAGAGACATATAAAATAAATATATAGAATATATGAGGGTACTTCAAAAAGTTCATGAAGAAAATAGAATTAAAAGATAATATGAATATTTCCATGAACTTTTCAGACCCCTCATATGAGATGACAGATGATAAATCAGGTCATAATGGAGTGTGTGTGGGGTGCATCTTCTCAAGACCTCCTTACCCTCAGTCTCTTGGGACAGTGTCTGAATTCAGGTTACTAGATATACTGAACACTGCCAGTTGCCTGTCTGATATCCCTACTCCCTTGTCTTTTTATTAATAGAACCTTGAATTTCTCTGGGCAACCCCTTAGTTATTTTCCAGACTCCCTTGCAGCTACAGGAAATGATGCAACTCAGTTCTAGCCATGAGATATATAGGCACATGTTCCTGGACTAGTTGTCTTGCTCCCTCTGCACCAAAATCATTAGAGAAGGAGTTTCTCTGTCTACTGCCATTCTGCTATATTCATGTCTAACATGTGGATACAACCCCTGGAGTTAAAGGAGTCACCTTGGAATCAGGAGAAAAGCATGTGCTAGGAATGGCAGAGCAGCAAAATGGAACTAGGCAGTTGAACCAGACCTGACTGCCTGCTTGTCTCAGGACGACCACACTGCACGGGCTCCATTCACAATGTAGCCTCTACATGTGGGGCCAACTGTATGACCAACCTAAGGGCTACAATATGAAGGAGGTCCTCTGCAATTACATAACACTGTACATCCTTCTTTGATTAATTCACAGTAGGCAAATTGCAATTATATGCAACCTAATGTAATCTTAAATGCTCCACTGGGGATTAGAAATAGCTGTATTTACTCTTTAAAACTTTTCTCTCAGGATACAGAGGTACTAGGACAATCCAAGTATCCTACATGTCAGGTATAGGAAGTGGACTGTAACAGTAAATCTAGTAATGTGATTTATCTGTGAAGTTTATTTTCTTGCCAAACCAATACCTTCTAGAGAACCCAAAAAGTTCAGAAAGTGGAATTTAAAGAAGAATGCAGTTGAAAGCATTTGATTTTAAATCAACCATTACAGTATAATCAAACAATCAGAACTATATCTTGCATTATATAAATGCAACGGGGTGACTGTTTCTCAATCCCATATCCAAGCACACACACATCCATCAAGCCTATCTCCTGATATATTAGTCTGTTTTGTGTTGCTATAGCAGAATACTTGAGAACAGATAATTTATAAAGAAAAGAGATTTATTTGGCTTGTGATTCTGGGACAGCTGCATACGGCATGGGCCTTGGGCTGCTGGTACTTATGGTGAAAAGTGGCAGGCAGCCAGAGGGTGTGAGGTCACATGGCTAGAGGAAGCAAGAGAGAGAGGGAGGGGAGGAACCTGCATCCTTTAAACAACCAGCTCTGGGGGAACTAATAGAGTGAGAAGTCACTCACTATACACCCCATACCCAGGGAAGGCATAAATCCATTCATGAAGAATCTACTCCCATGACCCAAACACCTCCCAATGCTACACATTGGGGATCAGATTTCAACATGGGCTTTGGGGACACACCATATCCAAACACCTGATATCTCTAGAATCTGTGTCTACTGCCTTTGAACTTATTTATACTGTCTGTAAACATATGAAATAAATATATATTTATGCCATTACATACCTAATGGCAGAAATAGATCTTAATGTATTTACCTACTAACAAACCAAAGCAACATAATTTTAAGAGATTATATTGTACAAGCATATGTATTAATCCTCAGTTGGCTGGGATAAGAACTCATCTAATTTGATTAGATGGAAGTGTTATAAACAATGAACATTGATATCAAAGGAGCCTATTTGATTTAATGTTGACGGATGCTTAACATTGTCAATTAATTATGATTCCAACAGCAGTGAATAGGAACATTGCTTTTAGATGCAAGACTGGTAATAAAGTTCATTATAAAATTTCATTGAATGGGCTTATCTTTCCTCACTGGAAAATGAAAACTACAAACAAAAACTATACAGCATACTGTTTCATGCTTAAATGTGACATGTCTGAAGGAACTGGATGACTAATCACTTTGCTCTGTAATGAAAATTCTCAGGTTGCCTTGAGAAAGTGGATCCCAGGTGGGCACAACTTGCATAAAATTTTACTCTAGACAGTGGCACTCTCTCCAAATGGGCATTTTGTTTGTGCCCATCTCATTTGGGTAGAACTTTATATTGTCTGTGCTTTTAAATGCATCAGTAAAAGCTGTGTGGTAAACATGTGTGTGAGAAAATTAACTGTCTATCAAAGAGCTGTCTAACATTTGGCATATCCTATTCAAATCTACATTCCAGAGGTGGTTAGTAAGCATTTTAAAGATCCTATGCAGAAGTCCACACCTCAGAGGAGGCTCAAGCAGGCTCTTCAATATTGCCATCTAAACCTGCACTAGCCTCTTGCTACCCAGAGAGTGATCCAGAGACCTAGAAGCAAGAGCATCACCTATGAGCTTGTTAGAAATGCAGAATTTCTGGTTCCCGACACAAACCTTATAAATCTGCATTTTAACAAGACCCTCAGAGGATTCGGTGAACATTTAATTTCAGAAGCACTGCATAGGACAGTTTGTTAATTAGCATAAGATATATTAGAAATAATATTTGCCCTGGTGAAATGAGTAATGACTAAACATGTGGATGGTTAGAAATATTGTACAGGCACCTCTGCCCTTATAGTAACTAGGTTAAAAATCTGAGTAACCCAGCAGCTTTTGGGGTGGCAATCCAAAATGAATCTAGAACTCTACTCAATTACTCTAGTTTCCCCCAACTTAACAGAAGATTTTGGCATCTGATCTGACTGGAAGGATAGTTGGACCTGCTGTCAAAATATTTGCCTTGGAATGAAACTTTCAAGAAAGGTACTTGTGATTGTCTACAGTGACAAAGAATGTGGACATCACGTGACTGCTTTTATGCTTGCTTGATACTGTTTGTATGTGTTTATAAATTTGTGTGTCTGAGATGCCTTGTGTTATAACGTTATAGCATGCTACCTGGTAGTGAGCCCAGTAATCACTAGGGGCTTGGATATTTACTAAAAATAATTTTGTAATTAAGAAGGACCAAATGGTTTGGAGAGGTTTACAACAGAGACTTGAAAACTATATAATTTCTCTTTGTTTTTCTAGAGGTGGTCTTGACTTACAAATTGGTCTCATGGCTGAGCTGAGACTATTTTGTATACGAAGCAAATCTCCAGGTCAGGTCAGATTAGACTACCAATAATAGTATTCTGTTCTGAATGCTACTGGTGGGATTAAAGGTTCTGAAAATGGAACTTGGCCCTGGACTGCTGCACCTCTTCGAGGAATAATGTTAATTGCCAACAGATGGCACAAATAACCTTGTGCACTTTGTGGTTATTTCTGCAACATTCTCTTACTTTGCCTTTCTCAGGTGAGAGATCAACTCTGTTTCTTTACACATCTCTAATTTCATTTTGAATTAGCATAATAAAGTCTAACCTATGATTCCACAGTCTTTGGGTCTATCTCCTATACCTGAAAGTGTGTTTAATTTGCTGAATGGCTTTTTGGGTCCCTGCAGTTTTCTATTCATAGTATTCATGGTCATCTGTAAAGGGAGCTGGGAAAGGAAATTATTATTATTGTAATAACAGCAAAAGATCTGATGGGCAGAGGCATTAAATGGTCTGTTTCAAACATTTTGAGCAGTATGCCATACTGATAATTTAACATATATTACCTTCTGTATCCCTACTTCAGTCAGAGAATTGACAAAAATATTACCTTGGCCACTCTTGGCAAAGCAGATCACCTTTACGGTGCTATAGGTATTTCCCTCCCTCAGATCAGGGTAGGAGGGCCTCCCAAAGACAAATAGGATAGTTGTAGCTCTAAGGAAAATGGGTAGATAACTCTATACTGTCCTCTGAAGTTGGCATAACGAGATCATTTTTGCTTTCGCAATTGGAAAGGAAAATCGCTCACTTCTTGGAGTATGGCTGTCTAAGGTAGCATTGCCCTAAGAGCTATGAGCTTCAGAATTCAAGTGAAGGGCATTCTTGCAAAGACTAGGAACTGAACAAGTCTTCAAAGGACTACAGAGATGAACCAGTGAGGCATCTGCCAGGGTCGTCACATTGCCTCAGTTGGGTATGCAAGCTGAGCTTTCAACTGTGCTACCAAGAGGCATTGAGAACTGGTGAGAGTATGTACAGGGCTGAGCCCAGTACTCTCCCCTTCTCGCTGTAGAATTACACACATTCTTCTTTATCTTTATGCTTCTTGCTTCAAGGGTATTGTCTCCTACATTTGGCTTATGCTTGTTTTAGACCATAGGTCAAGATTTGAATGGCATAATTTTTATTCCCACCATTAATTACTAATGATTATCATAGTGCTCTGGTCTATACCTCCTCTTTGAACTTTAACCTACATATTTGATTATACGTAGATATCACTATTGGGCTTTAAACTCAAAACTAAAGCAGAATATTTATTTAATAAATATTTATTGAAATTCCGCTATCTACTAGGCACTACGCTAAATATTGGATTTATTATATTGCATCTTTCACACTTGGCCCCCAACCTGGGTCTTCTTGTATCTTCTACCCCAGGAATTAGCACTAACATCCATTCAACATCCAAATTACAGAATACAAGCCATCTTTGACATCTCCCTCTGTCATATTTTCCCAGGGCTAATTACATCACCATGTTCAAAAACTTCTACCTTCTTAATATCCCCCAAATTTTACCCTTCTGTCTACTTTGACAAGCTTATCACAGGCCTCCATTCTTCCTCACCTGAGTGATTGAAATATCCTGAAATGGTCTCTTTACCTCCAGTCTGGCCTTTTCCCAGTGGTTTTTCAAGCTGTTTGTGCATAAAATTCACCTGGAGTACATATGAAAATTAAATATCTCTAGTCATCACCTCAAACTGACCGAGTCAGAGACTCTGAAAATTGAAGTTATTATTATTTTTTTTAAACAAGCACTGGAAGTAATTCTCCTGTAGGTTACGAAGGTCCACATTTGGGAAATTCTGCCTCATCACTGATAGGCTAATCTTTCTCAAAGGCAAATCTGTTCCCATTGCTACCTTCTGTGTTACCCTCTAAACAATTCTTCAGTGGCTCCACTTTCCTCTCCTTTTTCTTCCCTTGTAAATAAAATGTTTCTTGTCTTGCCTCTTCCTAATTTGTAAGCCTTATTTTTTTTCCCCATGTATTCTCTGTTCTGTTCCCTAATTATCTAAACCACTGTTCTCAAACTTTGCTGCACATTGGAATCACCCAGGAGACATTAAAAAGTGCTGATGCCTGGGTCCAACCCCAGATGTTCTGATTTAATTGGTATGGGATATTGGCTGAACACTGGGATTTTTAGGACTCTGTAGTTGATTCTAATGTGCAGAAAAATGTGAGAGTCACTGCTCTATGTGAGTACTTCCAAGAGTTCATGTAAAGATTCACATTCTCTTACAATTCTATTTTTCCACAATTGTTTTGAAGTACCCTCACATATACTAGTAAGTTTGTAAATTTTATGACTATTGGAACCACCTGTGAAATTTCAAAAACTACTGACACCTTTTTCCTACTCCCAAATATTGTGATTTAATTTCTAATGGGCTGTACTCTGGACACTGAAAATATTGAAAAAGGTCCTTGGGTGATTCTAATTTGCTAAAGAGTTTGGGAACCATCGCTGTATACCATGACACCCTGGTGTTTTAATTCCTTCAGTGCCTCACAATCCTGTACCATTTAGTGCCTCCATGTAAGCTGTATATTTTCTGTCAGGATGGTTTAGATATTTATTTCTCAGAATCTGTTTTTGTTTCTTTTTAAAACAGGATTTGACTTCACTCAGCCACGGTTAACTGGACTAAGTTGTGTTGTGGAGTTGTTCTATATTCTTTCAGATTTTCTGTGTACTTGTTCTCTCAGTTGTTGATAGAGAAGTGTCAAGGTCTCCAATTATGATTGAGAAATTGTCTATTTCTCCCTTTAGTTCTATTTATTTTTCCTTAATACATTTTTCAGCTCTGTTGTTTGGTGCATTTATATTTAGGATTTCTATGTCTTCTTGGTGTATTAACATTTTTATTATTATTAAATGTCCCTCTCTGACTTCTGTAATTGCTCTTCTCTGAAGTCTACTTTATCTGATATTAATATAATTATTCCTGCTTTACTTTAATTTTTATGTGATATAACTTTTTACTTTCTTTTCTTTTTAACCTGCCTATATTGTTATATTTGAAGTGAATTTTTTGTAAACAGCATATGGTTGAGTATGTCCACTCTGCCTATCTCAATGTGGAAGTCTCTTAATTGGTATGTTTAGACCATATACATTTAATGTGATTGTTGACATGACAGAGCTTAAATCTGCCATTTTGTTCTTTGTTTTTCTGTTTGTTCTCTTTTTTCTTTTTCCTACCTTCCCTTAAGTTATTTGACCATTTTATAGAATTCCATAGAATTTTGAGTTAGCTATAGTGTTTAAAATATTTTTATTGAGGTATAATTTACATACCAGAAAGTTCACCACTTAAAAGTGTACAATTCAGTGGTTTTTGGTATACTTACAAAGTTGTGCACCACTATCTAATTCCAGAATATTTTCCTCATGCCACAAATAAATTTTATAATCATAGCAATCACACTCCATTTTTTTCTCTCTACAGCCCTTGGCAACATCTAATCTATTCTATGGATTTGCATATTCCAGATTATCATACAAATGGAATTATACAATATGTGCCCATTTAGGTCTAGATTATTTCACTTAGCATAATGTTTTTCAAATTTGTTCAAGTTGTAGTATGAATCAGCACTTATTCCTTTTTACAGTTGAATAATATTTGATTGTATATATATATATATATATATACACTACATTTTGTTTATCCATTCACAAGTTGATAGACATTTGTGTTGTTTCCAGTTTTTGGCTATTAAAAAAATGCTGCTTATGAATAGTTGTGTACAAGTTTATTTTGAGACATGTGCTTTAAATTCTCTTGAGTATATACCTAGGAGTGGAATTGCTGGGTCATATGGTAGTTCTATACTTAACATTTGCATGTGCAGTTTTCCAGCACCATTTGTTAAAAAGACTATCTTTGCTCCATTGTATTGCATTTGCTTCTTTGCCAATGATCAGGTCACTGTGTTTATGTGGGTCTATTTTAGGGCTCAAAAGGGTGGGAGTGATCCTTTCTTTCTTTCATCGCAGCTTCTCCCACCTTCATGAACTCCACAGGTCTCTCCTCTTCTTCCCCTGAGCTCTAGCAGCCCCAGCTTGGCAGTCATTGCTTTTTTAATAGTTGTAAATTGGTCGATTGTGGGAGAGAGTGATGGTGGGGACTGTCTATTCTGCCATCTTGATTCTCTCCTGAATTCCACAAATTTTGATAAGTTGTATTGTTATTTTCATTTAGTTTGAAATATTTTAAAATTTCTCTTGAAACTTCTTCTTGGACCCATTTGTTATTTAGAAGCATGTTATTTAATCTCCAAGTATCTTTGGATTTTCCAGTTATCATTGTTACTGATTTCTAGTTTAATTCTATCGAGGTCTGAGAACATACTTTGTAAGTTTTCTGTTCTATTAAATAAATATTAAGGTGTGTTTTATGATCCAGAATGTGCTCTATTTTGATGAATGTTCCATGTGAGCTTGAGAAGAATGTGTGTTCTGCTGTTGTTGCATAAAGTAGTCTATGGAGGTCAAGTTTATCCAGTTGATTGATGGTGTTGTTGTGTTTAACTATGTTCTTACTGATTTTCTGTCCCCTGAATCTGTCCATTTCTGATAGAGATTGTTGAAGTCTCCAACTATAATCATGAATTCATCTCTTTGTCCTTGTAGTTCTATCAGTTTTTGCTTCATGATCTTGATGCTCTACTGTTAGATGTATACACTTTAAGGATTATGTCTTCTCAAAGAATTGACCCTTTTGTTAGTTTGTAATGCTCCTCTTTAACCCTGATAACTTTCCCGGCTCTGAAGTTCTCTCCGTCTGAATTTAATATAGATATTCTTGCTTTCTTTTGATTGTTGTAGCATGGTATATCTTTCTCCATCCATCTACTTCTTCTCTTTATGTGTGTTCATATTTAAACTGAGTTTCTGTAGACAACATGTGGGTTCTCTTTTTAATATACTGTGGCAATCTCTGTTTTTTTAGTCTTATTAAATTAATTTTTTTTTCCTGAATTGGCAAATAATTGTATATATTTATGGGGTATATTGTGATTTTGGGTATAAGTGTAAAATGTGCTTAAATCAGGATAATTAGCGTATCTATCACCTCAAACATTTGCCATTTCTTTGTGCTGGGAACATTTAAAATTCTTTTTACTAGCTATTTGAAATTATACAATAAGTTGTTAATCATTGTCTCTCTGCAGTGCTATAGAACACTACAGCTTATTCTTCCTATCTAGTTGAAATTTAGGCCATTGGTGTTCAAAGTGATTATTGATATAGTTGAATTAATATATGCCATATTTGTTATTGTTTTCTAGTTGTTGCTCTTGTTCTCTGTACCTATTTTTGTCTTACACTCTTTATCTTCTTTTCATGGTTTTCATTAAACCTTTACTATGATTACTTTTCTCTCATTTTTTAGCATATTGTTATACTTCATTTTTACTTTTTTTTTTTAGTGGTTGTCCTGAGGTTTGCAATATACATTGACATCTAATCCAAGAACACTTTCGAGTAACAGTATTCCACTTCACAGGTAGCATGATTACCTTATGAAAACAAAATAACCCTAATTCCTTCCTCCTGTCTCTTGTATCATTGCAATCATTCATTTCACTTACATGTAAGTATACATAAACATGTATAAACGCATATATACATAAACATACATAATTTAATGTATTGTCGCTGTTATTATTTTGAACATATTGATATCTGTTAGGTCAACTAAGAATAAGAAAAATAAAAGTTTATTTTATCTTCACATTTCTTTTTTGATGCTCTTCCTTTTTTTTTTTTTAAATCTACATCCTAGCTTACAATCTTTACCATTTTCTTTCTCTGTAAAGAGCTTCTTTTAACATTTCTTACGAGTCAGGTCTACTGGCGACAAATTCCCTCAGTTTTGTTTTTCAGAAAAAGTTTTTATTTCTGTTTTATTTTTAAAGGATAATTTCATGGGTACAGGATTCTGCTTTTTGTTTTTTTCCTCAACACTTTAAATATTTCACTGCACTTTCTTCTTGCTTGTACAGTTTTTGAGTAGAAGTCAAATGAATTTTTCATTTTTGCTCTTCTATAGGTAAGGTGTTTTTCTCCTCTGGCTTCAAGGATTTTTTTTTCCTTATCTTTCATTTTCTACAGTTTGAATATAACATGCCTACCTATAGTTTTTTTTTCCTCTCATTTATTCTACCTTGTGTTCTTTGTGTATCCTAGTTTTGTGGTTTAGTGTCTGACATTAATTTGTAGAAATACTCAGTCATTATATGTATATATATTTTTTCCTTTTTGTCTTTTTTACTGACCGGCAATGGGATCACAACCCTCGGTGTTGCGCCCGCACCGTGCTCAGCCAGTGAGCGGGAACCGGTCTCCACATGGGATCCGAACCCTCGGCGGGAGCGCCACCGTGCTCCCAAGCGGCACACTCTCCAGTGCGCCACTGGGCCGGCCCATCAGTCATTATATTTTAAAATATTGCTTCTATTCCTTTCCCTCTTTATTCTTATTTGATATTCCATTATGCATATGTTACACCTTTTGTAGTTTTCCCACAGTTCTTTGATATTCTGTCTTTTTTTGTGTGTCTTTTTTTCTCTTTTCTGTTTTGTTTTGGAGGTTTCTATTGTCATATCTTCAAGCTCAGAGATTCTTTCCTCAGCCATGTCCAGTCTACTAATGAGCCCATCAAAGGCATTCTTCATTTCTATTACAGAGTTTTTGAACTCTAGCATTTCTTTTTGATTCTTTCTTAGAACTTTCATTTCTCTGCTTACATTATCCATCTGTTTTTGCATATTGTCTGCTTCTTCCACTAAAGATCATAGCATGTTAAGCATAGCTTAAAATTTTTCTGGTCTAGTAATTCCAACATTTCTGCCATATCTGAATCTGGTTCTAATGCTTGTTCAGTCTCTTCAAGTTGTCATTTTTGTCTTTAAGTATGCCTCGTAATTTTTTGTTGAAAGGCAGACGTGATTTACTGGGTAAGAGAAACGGCAGTAATAGGCCATTAGTAGTATAGTGGTAAGATGTGGGGGGAGGGGAGATGTTCTGTAACCCTATGACTGTAACCAAAAGACTGAGTCCTATTAAGCCTCAGTCTTTGGTTAGCTTGTGCTGCTAAACTGAACTTTACCAATGCTTCTCAGTCTCCCTCTATCCCCTACTTAACTGAGACACACTGGCTAGAGTGAGCTGGAGTTGTGTATTTCCCTTCCCCCATGTGGAAGGATAGAGAGAACTAGAATTGGGCATTACCCTTTCCTCGGGTAGGTTAGACTCTGGTAAAATATTTTCTCCTGATGGCAGGCATTGTTAAGAACAGAATGCTGTGGCATATTTCAAAATTGTTTTCTTTTTTCCTCCCCTGCCAAGAGACATGAGAGGATTTTTCTCTGATATTCAATATTAGGACCTGGTAGAGCTCCTGGAGGTAAAACTCACAAAAATTTGGGGCCCCTGTTATGACTGGGTCCCCCAGGATTTTTTAACTCTCAGACTTGTCCACATGGAGCCTTCAGCAATTCTCCAATTATGGTTCAAATTTTCTTACTTTGGCCCTGATTCCTGCAGAGGTTTCTGCTTGTGGGTTTTTGCTCTGGTCGATTGTGATTCTGTGTATCTACCTGTCTATCTTTCCAGTTTTGAGTACAACAGTTTGCCCTCTGATCTCACTTCTCTGATGGATCTAGAAGCATTGTTTATTTTATAGTTTGGCATTCCAGGGAATCAACAGCCATGCCAAATAATGTCTATTGGTGACAAATTAATTTTCTTTTGTCTGAGAATGTCTTTATTTTCCCTTCATTCCTAAAGGACATTTCCATTGGCTTTAGGTTTCTGGGTTAAATTTTCTTTTCTTTCAGTATCTGAAAAATATTGGGACATTTACTTCTTGCCTCCATGGTTTCTGATGAGGAATCTGCTGTCATGCAAATTGCTTTTCTCCTATATGTAAGATGCTGTTTTTTTTCTAGCTGCTTTCAAGATATTTTCTTAATTTTTAGTTTTTAGAAGTTTAATTTTGATATGTTTTGGCATGCATTTCTTTAGTTTTATTGAGAACTTGTTTAGTTTATCAAGTACCCACCCATTTTCTTCTCTCTTTTAGGGACTCCTATGGCATGAATATTAGATCTTTTGTTGCAGTCCCACAGGTTCCTAAAACTCTGATTTTTTCCAGTTTATTTTTTGTCTGTTGTTCAAATGGGTAATTTCTTTTTTTAAAATAAAAAATATTTTATTAACCACTTCTACTTTTATTGAAGCATAATTGATATACAAATAACAGCATATATTTAATGCACACAATTTGAAGAGTTTGAACATATACATGTACCCATCATACCATCACCACAATCAAAATAATGAACATATCCATCACCTCCAAAAGTTCCCTTGTGCTCCTTTGCTTGCTTTCTTTTTTTCTGTGTGATAAGAACACTTAACATTACATCTACCCTTTTAACAAAGTTATCTTATTTTATTTTTTAATTGACTCATAATAATTGTACATATTTATGGGGTGCAGAGTAATATTTTGATATATTTATACACTCTGTGGTAATTTTTTATTGTTTCATCTTTAAGTTTACTAATTCTTTCTGCAATCGTCTCCATTTTGCTGTGAGACTCATCTACTGAGCTTTTAATTTTGCTTACTAAATTTTTCAGTTCTATAATTTCTACTTGGTTCTTCCTTAAATTTTCTATTTCTTTGCTCAGACTTCCTTTTTCTTTGCTGGATTTTTTTCTTTACCCACATTATTTAAGCTTTGTATTTACTCATTGAAGCATTCTTTTGATAGCTGCTTTAAAATCTGTACTAGATAATTCTAACATCCCTACCATCTTGATATTATAAACTATTGATTGTATCTTTTTATTTTGTTTGAGCTTCTGCTATTTCTTGGTATGACAAATCTTTTTTTTTATTGAAACGTGGAATTTTCGTGTTGTCATGACTCCAGATCTTATTTAAACCTTTTGTTTTAGCTGGAGTTCTTTGATCACACTTCAGTAGCAGAAGGGAGGGTCCTGTGTCATTACTATCAGGTGACATAGAATCCCAGGTTTCTTTGTCTTTCTTTGTCTAGAGGGAGCTAGAATTTCTGGACACTTGGGTGGTCTTCTTATTACTACTGGGCAGGATGGAAATTCTAATACCCCATGTGGTCTTTACTAATTATTCAGTGGTGGTGACCTCATTACCACTAGGTGATTATAAATCTCATCTCTTCACTAGGCCTCCTGTGACTCCACCAAATGAGTGGAGGGGCATAGACAGGGGCACTTCGGTTTTGCCAGGTGGGGGTGAAAATATAGACTTTCCACTTGATCTCCACTGTGGGTAAATACCAGTAATTATTGAGTCCAGACTCTTAAAAAGTTCACTACAGTAAAAGTGCCTCCAAGTAAAAAAAAAAGTAGAATTCTCCATTTGAGAGGAGTCATCTGACCTCTGAGAAATAAAATCTAGTGGAAAATGAAAGGAAATCTAGTGGAAAATGATTTTGCTTTTGAAAACTTGCATTTCCTGTCAATCCTTCCTTAACATGCTTCTTTACCTTGTATTCCCCAATTTTGTCCAGTATGTCTTTTTGTTGTTGTTGGTGGTGCTGCATTTATTACTAAGCAATTATAAGCTTAGAGGGGAAGCTGTAGCAGCTTCACAGAAACATTTTGATCTCTCTGAAATAAAATGCTTTTGCATTGTTGTCTGCATGCTCTTCTCTTCCTGCATCCCAATTCTTTGAGACAGCTTTATATGGATGAGTACATCTCTGTAAAAGTTCTCTTGTACCAATTTCCCCAGGCCAGAAATCCCTGTTGTATAAATCTCATGGTATATTGTCCTTAAAGAAAAGAATGATTTTTTCAGGAAATTCAGGTCTTGACCACATATTGCCTACATGGCCATCTAAATTTTTTATTTTTTTATTTTTTTAGTTATCAACTGTATTTTACTTCTGTTTGATGTCAATTGAGTACATGACTTGATACTGTTTATGAAAATTACTTATTTGGACCATGAGTGGAGACAGTTTCTGACCAAAACTTTTCCTTATCTTGTGTACAGTTCTCACAGTGTGCAGAATAAAATTTAGGAGGCAGCAAAGGAGATTAGATGCATCAGCATTTTAAAGGAAAATGTCAGAAACATTTTACGTTCAGATCCCAGGACAAAGAAATCTCAATCCAGAAAATATATCTAAGCATGAAGGATTTTAATAAGCTACAAAAGTAAGTATATCTAAAAAAAGTGATTTTTTTTTTTTTTTTTGACCAGTAAGGGGATCACAACCCTCGGCACAGTGTGGTCTGCCCCACGCTCAGCCAGTGAGCGCACCGGCCATCCCAACATAGGATCTGAACCCACGGCCTTGCGCTCCCAGCACTGCACTCTCCTGGGTGAGCCATGGGGCTGGCCCAAAAAGTGGTTTACTTTGAAAAGCAAATATGACGAGATATAAGACTGTCCAATTGAAGCACTATTTTTTTTTTTTCCAAATCTTGATTTGACTTAATTGTGGTCATTATTGCCTTTAATGTTATTAGGGGTAGTATGTATCTAAATATTACAGATAATATCCTCTTCTGCTATCTCAGCTAGAACAATTCATCTAGGATTTAGCTTGCAAAAAGCAATGGTAGAAAAATGGAAAATGGTAGAAAAATGGCCACAGTACTGCAGCTTATAAAGAACTGTCAAGGACAAATAAAGAAGAATTTAGAAAAAAGACTTATACGATCCTGTTAAAATCCAATTTTGGGGGCCGGCCCGGTGGCGTACTGCGATAGTGCGCCGCTTGGGAAGTACGGCGGCGCTCCCGCTGAGGGTTCGGATCCCACATGCAGACCGGTTTCCGCTCACTGGCTGAGCGAGGCGCGGGAGCAGCACCAAGGGTTGCGATCCCGTTGCTGGTCCCGGTCCGGTACGGGCGCGACACTGAGGGTTGCGATCCGTTGCCGGACACGGAAAAAGACAAAAAAAAAAAAAAAAAAAAAAAAAAGAAAATCCAATTTTGTTCTTTTGCAAGTATTTTCTGATTATTCTTTTTTAAAAAAAAACTTCTCCAGTTATACTTTTTTAATAATTTTATTCCACTACAGACAGATTGTTTCTTGTGTAGAAAAGAGGGAGTTAAAAAGATCTGTTACTGAAGATTTCTTAGCCTTCTCACCTTTTGGCTCATGCCATGTTTCTCTGGAAGCAATTTTCCTCATGAACCTATTTCTTCTGCTATACTAATACATTTTAGTGTCTACTTCCTGCCCTGCACTGTTCTCCCACTCCCAAAGAATAGTGCATATACACTCCTTCCTGGGTCACTTCTAGACCAAATGTTCCCTCCTAGGTTTACATAAGAACATCAAGACATAATGAAAAATTTTAATATTCAGCATCTGTGTGTAAAAAGAAAAAAACTGTTCACTTTTTTCTTTATACTTGAAATTGAACTATTTTAACCAGAGTAGATCTAGATGTTGGTATCCTTTCATGAATTTTACCTGGCACTCAAAACACTCCCAATTGTGGGCTCAGCTCATTCTTCAGCTCTTGTATTTCACCTTTGATTAATGCTTCTGTCCCATGTGCTCAGGTTCCCTACAGTACCATCAATTACCCACAGGATAAGTTTCTATTTTATGCCGATCATATTTATTATCTGTCTCTCTGTTTTTATGGTTTTTACTTGATTCTTAGATAGTTCCATAAATTTGTCATTCACATATTAAGATATGTGGGAATTGGGGTGAAGGGCATGCTGTTATGTACAGTCCCAGTCAAATTCCTTGTGTAGTGGAAATCTGTGGTCAAACTCAGCTCAAATGAGGTGAGAGCTTCTCTGTGCAATATGAAGCAGGCTGTAATTCTTATTCCTCTAAAGAAACTGCATGAAAAACTCTAAGCTCCAAAATACTCTTTTCTCATATCTTTTCCTATTTCTTCAGCTTCCTATGCCACAGTGACACTTAAGGATGCCATGGGCCACTCTCCTCTTGGGATGTGCAGGGGAACTGATATAGTTAGTAGAAATACCTGAATCTCTCTCTCTTTTTTAATGTAACATTTATTTCCACAGTTATATTAAGTAATCATTTGCTTTATTGTCTGTTTGTCCCTATTGGAATATAAGCTCTGTATGAGCAGAAAATTTGATTGCTTTGTTCACTGCTAGATTCTTAGTGCCTGGCATCTAATAGGTGCTCAGGAGATATTTGTTAAGAGGAAGGAAGGACAGGTTGTAAATTGGAGAAGATAAATATGATTATCAGGCTCTTCACTTCCTTGACTCTATAGTTCCAGTGTATAAGTACCTAAAATTGAGAATAAATAGTTTAAGAAGGGAAGGTGAATAGTTAGTTTTGGAACACATTGGGTTTTAGATTCCCAGAAGAAATTTTCATGAAGATGTCAGCTGGAAATTTAGATTGAAAATCTGAAGCTGAAAGGTCAATTTGTACTGAAGGAAAGACTGAGGATTCAACAGCATCTATGTATTAATGGTGCATGAAAAGCACTTGGCGAATTTGGTAGCATGAGATGACCATGGGCTGAAGACTTAATGTTCGTGCACACTAATTTAGTACCTAGAGAAAATATTTTCAAGTTTTTACATGATTGTAGCCTGAGCAAAGAAAACTAAGTAAAAGAACAAACACTGGATATTAAAGAGTGATTATTCAATAAATAGAGACCTCAACTCCAGAAATATTAAAAGATTTATCTTGAGGAGCAATGTGTTTGTATTTCAAAGGGGGATAAAATCCCTGGGGCCATCTGTTTACAATTCAAAAGGTCGTAAAACATTAGAGAGCAAAGGTTTATCCCTCTCCCTGGAGGAGAGAGTAGCAGCTATATAGCAGTTCCTATATAAGCTCCCATATTCATAATTTCAAGATTCCTCTCCTATAGTATCAAAAAAAAAAAAAAAAAAAAAAAACCCACCAAAAAACACATTTGTGCATGCAGGGTGACATCTGCCTTCCTCAGCATCGCCTTGTAGGGAGAGAATGAGGTGTGAGAAACCAACATAGTTGTTTCTATAAAGTAATAATACTATGCCTCTGACCCCAAAACCTCATGTTTAATTAGATAAAATAAATAAATATAGATATTAAAAACATATTGACTAACACTTTTAAGCCAAAGAGAGAAAAAAAATCCTGGCAAAGATGATTGAGAACTGGGAGACAGTGATATCTTGGAAGACAACTGAGTCTTCAGATATTTGAAGAGCTCCCAGATGGAAGACAGATTTGATTTAATCTAGATTGCAGAAGGCTGTATAAACATCAGTTATTGCACATTACTGGGAGGTAAGTTTTGGTACAAAAAGGAAATGCATTTTTATCAAAGGTTTCAGTAATAGATCATTATCTTTTAGAAGCACAGAAGTAATATGGTGTAATGAAAAGAATTCTGGACCAAGAATAGGACAATTTCTGGGGCTTTCCCCATCACTCATAGCCATGTTGTTTTAGCACTTTTGAACTGTCCTGAGATCAATCATGTGAAAGTATTGTTGTAAATTTATTTGTAAATTTTCAAGTGCTAAAGGCATCTGAGATAAATTCTCCTGAATTAAAATATGAAAACAGAGATTGGGTGGTCATCTCTCAAGTCATCTTGGATGTCTGACATTCTGATAACTCCAACCTCAGCTATTTGAGTGCAACTTCATGGGAGACCCCAAGTTGGAACCACCCAACTGACTCCAGCCAACCCACAGACCATATTGGACAATAATAAATTGTTTTACATTTGGGGTGCTGTTATATAGCAATAGAAAGTGTACTTCAATGCATATCCTATGTGAACTGGAAATACTCAAGGAACTGAACCTGAGATTCCCAAGCCTAGTAATATTGATATGTTTTGCTAAAAGTGTACCCTTTGTGCTTGTCATGACGTTAGTATAACTTTTAAAATTCTCTGCTAGAATGCTCATTTTCTTCAAGCCTCCAACTCAGTTCTCCATGAGACAATTTCACTTTGACTTTAGCTACCCCAGAGCTCATAACTCAGTGTTCCTTTCCAAAGCCATTTATGTTGTTAGGGAAGTGTTGCTAGGGAAGTGCTGCAAATATTGTATAAGGAGAACACATGGGTTCCACTAGTAGTATTTTCTTTGTTTAAGAAAATAGAATTACACAGAAAACAAAACAAAACAAAACACATCTTCCCATCCTTTGAGAGGTCCCACAAGCACCTGAAAATTGCATGAGAATAAGGCCTTGTTTTGGGGAAAATGGTCTCTTTTGGGTGTATTTTTCCTGAAGATTGAATGTTGATGTTATTTCACCATAGGACATGTCCATTTCTCAGCAAGGAAGAAATATGTGATAGTGATAGCTTATATTTTAAAACTGCCTTTAACTTGTCAAAATATTTATAAAACTACAGTGTATTAAAGTGAGGAAGGGTGATAGACAATGACAAATCCAGTCCCTTCATTTTCCAGTTAAGGGCAATGGAGGCTAAATGGTGACATTATTTGCACATAGACGTTGAGCTAGTTGATAGCAAACCCTAGATTCTTCCATTTCTGTCCACTTATGATTATATCATTTATGCATTAGAAGACCTCTCCATGGTAAATATAGCAGGACTTGTTTGGCTAGTTTTACAATAAATGTATTAAGGCAAAATATCATTATTTTTAAGTGATTAAGACCAAAAGGTAATTTGAAACAGAACCCCATGCAGCATTCAAACCCTTCACTATTCCAGCAATTCTACTTCTAGTTGTATTCCAAAAAGAAACGGAAACATACATATACACAAGCATTTGTACATGATTCTTTATAGCAGCAGTATTCATAATAGCCAGAAAGTGAAAATAACTCAAATGTGTACCAACTGATGAGTGGATAAACAGAAGTGGTATTTTCATTAAATGAAATATTATTCAGCAATAAAAAGGAATGAAGTACTGATACATTCTATATCATGGATAAGCCTTGAAAACATTAAGTGTAAGAGGCTAGACACAAAAGGTCACAATTGTATGATTCCCATTTATAATAAATATCCAGGATAGGCATAGAGTTAGAAATTATAGTAGTAGTTGTCTAGGGCTGCAGGGAATGAAAGAATGAGTGACTACTAAATGTAAGGGGTAAGGTATGCATATGGGGTTTCTTTCTGGAGTGATGAAAATGTTATAAAATTGATTATGTTGATAATTACAATAATTACATAACTATGTAAATATACCATTACAATATATACTTTAAACGGATCAAATTTTTGGTAGGTGTACTACATCTTAAAATGCTCTGTTTCCAAAAAAAAAAAAAAAAAAAGATGAAGAAAAAGACAATGCTTCATCATGAGCTCAGAGGCCAGGATGGGATTTTAAAAGTGGCAGAGGTCCCAAATGGGATGACACTCTTGTACGATGAAACATGCCAGCTCAGCAGCTCCATTAAAGTGAGATGCAAATGTGTTAAGAGTTGTGATTTATTTCTAATGTTGTCAGAGTTTCCTACAGCAATATCTTCTAAAGTATAATAAACATTTTTCTGAAAGCACAGATGATGATTTTAAGGGGTACCCAAATTTTAATTAACATAAAATTAATTAATTGACACTAGTATTCTATTTGGAGTGGTGATATAAAGTGTTCTTTTAAAATATATGAATTTAACTTAAAAATAAATTGAAGTGAAGAGATAAAAATATACAAATTCTCCAGTTGATATGAGGATATGGCAAAATCATGAAGATGGTCAATGAACAATTGACTTTTGGGAAACTCTATTCCAGAGAAAACTTCTTCTACCCGGACTTGGATTATCCCTCAATCTTCCCCAACAGCAGTGAGCTCTTGGTTATCTACAGGGGAGAACTAGGTATGTGTGGTAGATGGCTCAAAATCACCTGTTCTCAAACCAGAAAGCAAATGGCTTAAAATAGCAAATTAAAAGTGGCTCACTTTTATGTGAAAGGTCACACCTCACATTTGATTCAATGATCTAATGAAAAGAATAAGGGCTCCTGAACTCAAGGAATTTGGATTTGAATATTTGCCTGTGACTTGTAAAACTGTGACCATGTGACAATATCTCTGAATTTGTGTGTTATTTGTGAAATGGAAGTAGCAGGACTTACTATAATAGTGGTGTCATAAGAATTAATTAAAACAATGTAAGTGACGTGCATTACCTGACATAGAGTAGACAAAGGCTAGTTTTCTTCTTCTGTTGTAGTTTGTACAATCACATTCCATGCAGCGTAGTAGAAAGTTAATTGGTTGTGTCATTCTGTCAAGAAGATGCATGTTAAGGCTCTTATGGGGTTGAAGGGTGAGGCCCTTAGGTCTTTCCAAGTCAAGTGCAGTTATTGGTCAGTCACACTCCAGGGCCAAGTAGCACATTCCCTGGACAAAAGACTTCCCTGTCTGACTCTGCCATTCTGATTACTATTCTAGATCCCTTAGTCCTTATACAGAATTTTTGGTTTTTGTTGGGTCTGTCGACTGCATCTTCTCTCCATAAAAATTGAAAGATCATTCAGGGAATTCCTTTGGGATCCCAGATACTTCCTATGAGAGGAAGCTGATCTCCAGCAATCTGGCAGTTAAGTACATTTATGGATGGAGCAGAAATGACTTCTCCTGAGTCTCATTGGCCCATTTGCCTGAAATACACAATTGGGTCTTTACTCAGTATGCAATGTGAGGTGGTAAACAGAACATAAGCTTTGCTTATTTACACACTCTCATGTGCCACCTGGCTCTAAGTTTAATTAGCTTTATGACCTCTATAATTCATTTGCCTCCCTGTTTCAGAATTCTCTTTGATGAAAAATGGTGATAAAGGAATGAAGAGAGGGAGGGAGGGAGATTGAATGAGAGGGAGGAAGGAAAAATGGAAGAAATGGAATGGAAAGGGAAGAAACATTTCACCAAAATGTCATAAGATAAATTGAAGCTAGGTAATTTGACAGATAATTAGATTAGGCACTTAGTAAACATTTTATTCCCTCTTTTCCGCCCTCATTCCTCTTTTGACTGGATTTTGGAGTCCAAAAGCATTTGTTAAATAATAATCTATATATATGGGTGGAGATTACAAAAGCCATAAGGCAATAGTTCTTGTCCCTAGGATAACTACAACTCTGATAAGACCAAAATATGTTTAACATACATTGGATTGTGGAGCAATTGTCAGGAACGGTTCATAAAAGCTAATAAAAATCCTTATAAATATCACTGGGAAGCCTCCCCTGAGAGAGTCTCCTTTCTCTTATATCATCTAATTTCAGTGACATTTCGGTCAATATACTTTCAACTTGATAAATGGCTGGTTTTGTCTTCAGGCAGTGAATACCGTCTCACTAGCAAACTTGTCGTATTCAGAGAAACATTAAGATGGGAGCTTTATTATTATTGTCATTTTATAGATGAGGGAATTAAGGCTCACCAAGGTGAAGTAAGTAATATGTCTAAAGTTGTATAAATACAGAGGGAGCACTCGGATTCTGTCCTATCCAACCCTAGAGACTTTGCTCCTAGTCACTTTGCGCGGCAGCTGCGGCAGATCTTGAGGAAAGTGAAGAGAGCAGGTTGCTTGTCAGACAGCATGTGTTAAGGGCACTCTGCTGGCTTCCAGAAATTGCAGAGTCCACACCTTAGCATGTTCTGAAGGGACAGCCATTACATTAATTGGCATATTTGAAGCATAGGAATGGGTTAACCACTGGTAGCTACTGGAGCACTTTGGGAAGGTCATTGACTTCAGGTTTAAAAGAGCAAAGGACACATCAGCCTGGAGGCTTGTTCTAAAATAATCATCTTTCTTTTGCTTCATAGATTGGGCAGAAAAACGTGACTGTGCATCAGTGTCCTTTTTTCCTATTCTTAATAAAAACTCTAAAATCATGGCATTCTGGGTTAGTATTTCTGCACTTGTGCACATGGGAACCAACACTTTCCATTTGCTGCTGGGAAAAGCCATCCTGATGTGAGGTAAGGAAAATGTTAATAGACTTCATCTTCTGAAGGTTGAAGGGGATGATCTCAGTTTCTATGATGCCATCTGTTACTTATTACAGTGTTTTTCCTTACCCGCGGGGAATATATTCCACGACCCCCCCTGTGGAGACCTGAAAGTGCAGATAATACCAAACCTGTGTGTACTGTGTTTTTACTTATAAATACATACCTATGATAAAGTTTAAATTATACATTAGGCACAGTAAGAGATTAACAATTATAACTAATAGTAAAATAAAACAATTATAAGGATGTACTATAACAAAGGTTATATGAATGTGGTGTCTCCCTCTGAAAATGTCTTACCATACGCACTCTTCTTGTGATGATGTGGGAAGATAAAATGCCTGCGTGATGAGATGAAATGAGGTGAATGACGTAGGCATTGTGATGTCCTGTTAGGCTTCTATTGAGCTTCTTATGAAATGTCTAGGAAGGTGATCATCTGTTTCCAGTGATCCTGGATCACTGAGTCATGACAATGTCAATATTGAATGTAAGGGGCAGATGATGTCTGGCAAAAATAAATGAGAACATTTTTCAAGTTGACCATGGTATAATAAGTACTTAAATATGGTAGCCAGTAGTAGTAGTAGTAGTAGTAATGTTAGTATTTTCATCATCGTCATCTTTATTATGATTGCTTGTTTAATTTAACATAGTATAACCCAGAGTTTCCCAAACCAAGTTAAGCAAATCACCCTCAGGCCCTAGCGCATGTTAGGATCACATGGAATTAGTATACTGGGTTGAGACATTAGGCTCGGGAAATCCTGACTTGGATTTACTCTTCCGTAGAAAGCAGTGGTTCTCAAGAGCAGAGCTTTTCCAACCTCAACCACCTGGGAATTTTGTTAAGATGTACATTCTGACTCAATCAGACCCAAGTAGAGCCCATACTTCTGCATTTTAACAAATTCTCACATGGTGCTGATGCTGTTGCAGCTGGTTGTTGTTCCCTGGTCCCTGCTTAAGGTTACAAGGCATGAGATATGCTTGATCCATTTCAGATTAGAGAAACAGGCTTTTTAAAATTTACAACCTTGCTTCTCAGCTTCACCATATGATTATGCCATGTGTCTCCTTCCTGGACCTTGAATGATACATAAACCAAAGTATAATCCAGTGTATTTAATTAAAATGTTATTTAAATTATTTACTCTTTGCATTACTTCTTCCTCATATCTTCTCCCATTTCCTACACCTTCAAATAAAATCAGTGTTCCAGAAAATGTGCCATATTTCCCCAGTGGCTTCTCGCAGGTATTTCCAAGGGTATTATGAGCACTCTAGGTGGAGAAGAATGCTGATGAACTGATATGAGCCCTCACACCTGACAGAAATGAATAGAGCGGAAAGCAAAGCCCCAAGGCTCTCATTTCTTCTCATCAGAGAAACAGGAAAACACTGTGCGGGCCACTGTCTCAGAGGAAAAACCTTGTGAATCACAGCAATAGGGGTGTCCTAGGGGGTTAGAAAAAGGGTAGAGACAGTGGGTCATGGAGAAAGAGGGGAGGATGTCAAGAAGAATGCTACAGATAAGAAAACTGTGGTATATCTACACCATGGAATGCTACTCTGCCATAGAAAAGAATAAAATTCTCCCATTTGCAACAACATAAATGAGCTTGGAGAAACTTATGTTGAGTGAAATAAGCAATGCACAGAGGGATAAATACCACATGTACTCACTCATAAGTGGGAGCTAAGAGAGAAAGAAGGAAAGAAAGAAAGACCACAGTGGTGCATTGGACTTGCAGAGGGAGAGAACGTACCTAGGGACACAAAGTGGAGTAGGGGGAAAGAGGGAGGGGGAGGGAGGTTGGGGATTAATTGGGTGGGGGACACAGGGTATAATCCCAATTTGTGGTAATGGGCATGCTGCCAGTATGGATCTGGCCTTCACATCTTGGGCATGAGGAGTGACAATCAGCTTTGCATCTCATGAATATTCATAATCAATTAAAAAATAAGAAGAATGCTATGGAGAAACAAAATGAAAGAAAACAAAACTCCTTCACTGGAAAGTGCCTATGGCCTTAAGCAAAAGTGAAAATATGGGAATGTAAGATCTAAGATGCATTTGTATTTGTAACAGATGTCAACATTAGAACATCTCTGAATCCAGGTGGTGGCTGTGGGAACATGGAAGCCCCTCTGGGGAGAAGAGATACCTGGACCAGGTCAGGCCTGGGGATGGTGCCAGGGGTTGAAAAGAGTAAAGAGAACTGAAAAGAGAGTTAAGAAGTACTTTAAGGAGGGGAGGGTGAGCTAATAGGAGAAGAAGGGCTGTGAAAATAGCCTTCTCCAAATACCATAAACATAAAGAGAGGGGAATTGGGGGCATACTGATGGAATGGCTGCCTGATTGTGTCCCCTGGGAAATGGTGAGTGGACCCTTGTTAATAAAGATGACTCAGGTCATTAGTTTTGATCTGGACCGAAAGGAAATAAGAAAAATAGAAACTAGAATTTCTTAAATAGATACTATATTAGGCACTATGCTATAGTAGTCCCATTCTAATTCTCTTAAAGAAGTTTTTTTTTTACCCTTTATTTGATACATGAAGAAAATGAGATTAAAAATTTGCTATCACTGGGTTGTAAAACTAAGTGAGTATCAGAGCCCTAGTCAAACTCAGTGTGCTTTGAATCTGGGGCCAGCTATCCTAAGCAGCCTCCTGCTAAGTCTCATAGAGTTTCACTTCCCCCACATCATGGATGAGGGGATCAGCCAAAAGCAGGCAGCACAGGCATGGAATATCAATAATTCAGAAGATGAAGACAAACTTTGATTCATACATCTGAGGCCTGAAGGCTAGAGGTCTGTAAACTGGCAAGAGGAAAAATGAAGGAACTCCGTGGAAGAGACAGTTTTAAGCTTACAATTTGTGGACAGTCAAGTCAATAATGTGAAACCCCATAGTCAGACTTACATTAACTATATGTATTATGCAGTTATAACCCACAGTCCCCTCCCACTCCAGCAAATCTCAGTTAGGCATCAAAACATATTTAAAATACCAGACCACACAGTGACTAAATTGGGGAAACTTGTCTCAAATTTACTGTGCATGAAAGTCTCCCAGGAGCGATGGTTAAAACAGATTCCTAGGGCTCATCTCTAGAGATTCTGATTCAATAGGTCTGGAGTGGAACCCAAGAATCTGCATTACAACAATCACCCCAGGTGACTCTGATGGAGGTTTGTCTGCTTGATGCACTGGCTTTAAAGCAGCTCTGATCTGAAATCTGGCCTAGGAAAAGTGATCTCAGTAGGAAAACAGGGATCTGTGGCAGCTATGTAGATGAAGCTAGTTATTAAGGGCTGGTTATTATAACTGTATTTTTTCCACCCATATTCCTCTCTTTCTGCTTAGTTTCTGTAACATTGCGCACTCCCTCATCAGTTCAATCTTGGACCACTTAGCAGAATATATTATTGGAGTTCCCAGAATATTCTTTCTTACCCACTGCTTCATTCAATCCAATATATCCTAAAAGGGGAGCCTTACCATACCCATTTCATAATGCCATTGCTCTCCACAAAACTTTCAAGTTTTCTTAATATTAAGAGATGAAAACCAGTCTCCTTGACTTGGCATTTAAAGTTTGCTGAAATTTAGCTCTTCCTTATGTTCCAGGATTATTCCCCTACATTCTACTTGGAATAATCTAGGCTCCTTTTCTTTAGCAAGTGTACCTGAGCAGCTATTTCTCCATTTACTTGCTGATACACCAGTTATGAGGAAAGAAGTGTCTCCCTTGTCCCATTTTTACCTTGAGGTAGGTAGGAAGAGGTGTACAGACTAGGTGGTGGTGTGCTGGTAAAAGTTTAACAACCAGCTACCTTTGGGGAGAAAGGTCCTGATTTTTAGCATTTGCCAATTTCCATGTCGTAAATAATTCCATTATGGTGGATTTCAATCTATCAATAAAATGGCACTGAAAGTGGAGTTTGAAAGCGTGTGCCAGTTGACTCTCATGAGCCTGTATAAGCTAACAATCATGCCACTGCAACTAGGGATTACCCACATCCCTTTTCAAATACTGCAATGCTGTCTGGCTGCAGGGGAAACTCTACACGTGTTTTTTTACAATGAGTGGGGAGGAGACTGATCTACATGCAAAATTAGTTCTGTCCCAAGATCTGGCTGGTTTCTGAGCAGATGGCCTTTGTACTTTGTAGCACTCAGTGGTTCTGCTAGCAGCTGCAGAAACTGCTAGCTGGTGAAATATGCCGTCTGTACTCTCGATGCTTTCACGGTCCTATGCCCTCCCCCTTCCGCTGCCTTGCCCCACCTCCGCTTTTGTGATATGATCTGTGTATCTTAGCTATGTAGTCCACTAGGCTCTTGGCTCATGCTGGGCCTCCATAGTGGCTGCCTCACAGCCAGCCTGCAGTTACCAAGTCAGCTGTCCTCCAAGTCCCAACCAGGACTTCCTGATCCAGTTCCAGTTCCAAGGAGCTGAGGGAGACTTGAGCGACAATAACATGACCTTCCTTCCACCTAGTCTTTTCCCTTATTTGTTTCTTTTCCACCATATAGATGGGTTCTTGTTAGGCACAGAGATTGTCCAAGAGGACTAGAAATCTCCCCAGTCTTCCCCTGACACAGGAGTGAGTGCCAGTGCTCTGGAGTCCCCTAACCTGTTTGCTTGTTTCTAAAGCCACCATCGGCATTCCTGTCCCTTCTCTGTCCTTCTTTTTTTTCTATTTCCCCGGGCATTTATTTTCCTTGCCCAAGGGCTCCTATTTCAATTTCCTTTAGGGAGGTCACTTTTCTTGTATTTTGAGTTCTCCCTCCAAAAGACTATAGGAAGAATGTATAAACAAATAAATAGTTTTCTCCACTGGTAGAATCAAAGGAATATGGGCAGCAAATAAAACTTGCAATGACATTAAGTGTTGGCTCCAGAACTTACTAGAAAAATCATGGAGCCCCCCTCCCAACCTACAGGTTCCTTCCATGAGGGTTTTCAGGCCGGCAGGCAGACTCGTCTCAGGAGGACGCAGCTGCCCTTTTTAAGGGGCACCTATTCCACTTCGTAGTGTTTCTTTCCACTTCACTCATCCTACTCATTTCCCCATCATGAGGTTGAGTTATAAGGTATGAGTTTTTAGGTCTTTAAGACTGAGATTTTTAAGATTTTAGGTTTTTGAGATAATAGTTGCGAGGACGTCAGCTTTGAGATTCAAATCTGTCCACTAACCTCTTGTATGTTTCCCTTTCTCTGGCATGAGGAATTTCAAGGTTAATCTTACTGATGGAAAAGCAGGCAGGGAAATGGGGGAAACCAAAATCTTCATTATTTTAATAGTTTTGGATACTCTGATAGTTTACGGTGTTTGTAGAATTCTGATTTCAATACACCCTTGCTGTCCTCTCTCCATGGAAAGATAAGTGGTATTTTATTAATGGGTGTAATTGCTCTGCCTATGATCAGGAATCTTGCTTGCTACTTTTGGTTTTATTTCTTGCATTCAAGGGTGGCATGTGTCTTTTTTCTCTCAGGAAACACCCCTATGCACTGGTTGCAAGAGAATCCCTTACTCTCCAGTCTGACTGAATAGGAAGTGAGGCCTGGTCTGCACTGAAAACCTGGTTGTCTCTAATTTGAGGGTGAAAAACCCACCTTAGCATTAGTATTGAGCATACTTGACCAAAAACTGCATTTTGGTGAGCAGGGTACTTGCTCAAATATATTAATTTTTTTCTTACTAGACTGTTACTGTATGGATGTACTTCATGTGTCAGGACCCTGTAGAGGAGGAAGGGTAGTGACAATTCTTAGCCTTAACAGTTCCCATCATGGAAAGGTTTCTCTCTTCATTTATTTACTCTAACTCTTATCCACACCCAAGGCTTGGTTTAAATCCCAATTCATTGGTCTCACTTACCTATCACCTTTTTAGCTTGCATTTCAAGTTATTCATCAGTCCAATTCACTGATCTGATGGCTTGCTTTTGAAAGTAGTGATGGTGTCTTGTAATTCTTTGTATCTCACTACACTTGGCATAACATAACATTCCTTGAAGGTATTTTAATTATTCAACTAATTATTGTATTGCATATGATAATTCTACATAGAATATTACAATTCATAGGATGCACAGTTTCCATAGAGACAAGAGACAAAGAGAATCTTGGCTATCTTGTTTTCCAATCCTCACATCGCATCCAGTGCCTAAGTTCTGAGACTCAAGGACTTAAACAGAACTACAGATTAGTCAGCAATTGTGCTGATGGCAGTTCTCCCAGAGAAAAAAACATTGAACAACTAGAAATGGCTTGTTCCTTCAGGGTCTTAAATATTTAGGGGGTAATATTCACGCTAGGTATCTCTAAATTATTTAAACTAAATTGGCTTGCCATGTGGTCTGTTCTCTCTACAGGCTTTGCAAGCCTGACTATTTTCTTCTCACAAGTGGGTAGGTTTATTGCTTAATCAAAATGACTATTACCGAAGGCATTATGCCTATTATAAACCACATTCATTACAAGGTCACCAAGGCAAGGAAAAAGGGGGGAGGACATTAGGAAGAAGTTTAGGCTGTGTTGTAATTGGAAAGCAGGTTCTCTTCACTGCCTTCTGCACTTCCCCCAAAAAATCAGGAGTGAGTACTCATTTGGGGCAATTCCCCCTCCCAGAGGCACACTCTGAAGACCATTTTTGTATAGAGTCAGTATATGAGCATGTTAGTGTTTCACATCTACATACCTGATGAACCTGACAGCCGGAGTTCAGGCTGCTTTTTTCTTCCACACCTCCAGATCATTTCTCTTACAGCACACAGGACTTCCTTTATTCTGAGAGAGAAAGAATAGAGGGAGGTGGGACATGCCAGCTGACTTCAAACATTTTACAGGCTGATATTTTACCTACATATTACATATATATTTAATGTGGAAGCTCCAAAAGTAGAATTGAAACCAATGGATGGGAAGTTGCAATAAAGCTGTTTTCACTTTTGTCTAGGGCACAACTGCGTGAATGGGCACAAAGAGATATGAGCAGCAAGTAAAACTTTAATGACATTAAGTGTTGACTCTAGAACTCACTAGGAATATGGAACCTTCAGCCCCTCAAAATTTCTTCTGTTGGGGTCCTCAGGCTGGCTTTTACACACAGCTTAGGTGAACCAAACCACCCTGTTTAAGGTGTACCTATCCCACTCTGTGTTATTTCTTTTTGCTGTACCAATGCAGCAGAAATAAACTGATGCTACTTTTTAAAAAATCTTTCATGAAGTTGAGTTATCAATCACCTGATCTCTAGTCACAGTAGTGACTAAAACCAATTCTCTCACCTTTGGTGGTTATGGCCACTTTAATACTTCAATAATTAAATTAATTCTCTACTTTCTCAGACTGTGTACTGCCCCTCCCCCATGGTGATTTGGACATAATATTTGCACATAAACTTTGGCTGAACAAATTAGGTGAAGTGAAGTGAGGAGACAACTGGCAGAAGGAAAGTTTTTCTTGAGTCCTTAAAGCGAGGGGCAATTTATCCCCTAAATTAGTTCTTCATTCTCTTGGAGGTACCCATGGCTAAGCTCATTAAAAAATAAAACCATACGCACATCATAAACCAGGTAAAATGTCTCAGTGTGATCCTTGGAAAGATGCCAAAGTAGAGAACTACAAAGAGAGCTTGGAGACCAAGATGAGAAATCTACATCTAGATCCACCTTGTTCTGTGAATATATTTCTCAAAATTATAGTAAAAGAAAAAATGCTTACAGAAAGAACTGCATAGATTAAAAACTTTATTTTATTTTAGGAGACATTCCTATTCACTAATTTTGAAAATAAGAATTGCCCTCTCTGTAAAAATCCGTAGGAATGGGATGAGATGATAGAATAAAAATAAAGTGATAATTGTGTTTTATTCAAGATAAAATGCACGGAATTCTTATGCCGTGAGAAAAGGAACAAGAGCATGAGCACAGAGTGAGTGCAGTTACAGGAGTATAGTTTAGGTAACATCTTTGAGGACATGGATACATGAAGTGGAGTGAGCTTTTTGAATATAAAAACATTAAAGCCAAATAAAGTTGCATTTAACTGTGTGATGACTAGCTTCTGTTGTCACATTAGGGCAGAGGGATTTGGTATTGGTATAAACTGTCTAGAATTCTTGAATAAGATGTTTCTATGGTTTCTTTAAAATAACTTAGAAGAGAGTGATGCAAATGATTGTGTTTGTTTTTTCTAAGCTGTCTGGGGACTACCTGAAGTATTGACACAAAGGACTCATTTCTGTTTTACTTGGAATTCATTCAGGGCAAATAAGCCAGGTGTATTGCTCCAAAATATTATAAGGCAAATGAAAAACCTGCAGCCACCTGAAGCAATACATTATGACTTAGACATACAATACACAGCCCAAATTTGGGAATAAAATGTGGGGAAAGAATTTATTTTGGGAAATTAGGGCATTTACATGCATCAGTGGATACTGGAGAATGTACAAAGCCACACACATGCCTAGGACTGAATGCATGCTCAGAAAAGACCTGAGAAAACCCTAAGCTTTCATCTTTGGTTGATCTCTAAGCTCAGTGGGAAGTGAAAGCTATGGCAGAATTGTATATGGCTTGCTTTAGTAAGCCATTCAAGGAAATCTCTGTCAAAACACTAGCTGAACACAAGCTAAAGGACAAAGCTTTCAGTGACTATGCCTGAGAAAGAATACAGGCTTTGCAAAAATAGGTTGAAAAAGTCACTAATCAAACAGACAACTGAGCATTATGAAAAATTCACAGCTAACATCATACTCAATGGTGAAAGACTAAAAGCTTTCCATCTAAGATCAGGAACTAGACAAGGATGGCCACTTTAGTCATTGTTATTCAACATTGTACTGAAAATTCTAGCCAGAGTAATTATACAGGAAAAAGAAATAAAAGTCATCCAAATTGGAAAGTAAAACTATCTTTACATAAAAATGACATAATTCTATATGTAGAAAATCCCAAATTATCCACAATAAAAGCTACTAGAGCTAATAAAATTCAATGAAGTTGCAGGGTACAAGTTCAACATGCAAAAATCAGTTGTTTCTATACACAAGTGATGAGCAATGGGATAATAAAATTATGAAAACAAATTTACTTATAATGGCAGTCAAAAAATTATATTTCTACAAATAAATTTAAGCAAGAAGGAGAAAGATTTATACAACAAAAACTACAAAGCCTTGCTGGAATAAATTAATAACCTAAACAAGTGGAGAGACATCCTGTGTTCATGAATTGAAAGACAATATTCTTAAGATGTTAATATTCCCCAGAGTGATCTGCAGATTCAATCTAATATCTTTACAAATCCTAACAGCCTTTATTTCAGAAATGGGAATTTTGATCCTCAAATTGTTCTGGAGTTGCCAGGGATCTTGAACAGCCAATATAACATTGGAAAATAACAAATTTGGAGAACTCACACTTTCTAATTTTGAAACTTACTACAAACAGACATTAATAAAAAAAATGTGATTGTAGAAGAGAATTGAGAGTCCAGAAATAAATCCCTACATCTATGGCCAATTGATTTTCAGCAAAGGTCTCAAGACCACTCAATGGAGAAATAATAGTCTTTTCAACATGAGTAGGATTTGACAATGGATTCTTAGATATTTCAAAAACATGAGCAACAACAAAAAAATTAGGTTAATTAGATTCATTGAAATTAAAAAAAAAAAACCTTTTGTATATTGAGAGAGAAAAATCAACCTATAAAATGGGAAAATATTTGCAAATAGTATACCTGATAAAGATTTATTATCTGGATTACAGAAAGAATTCTCACAACTCAACAACAAAAAGATAAGCAACCTAAAAATAGGAAAATAACTTGAATAGCTATTTCTGCAAAGAAGATATACAGATAGCCAACAAGTACATGAAAAGATGCTCAACATCATTAGTCATTATGGAAATGCAAGTCAAAACCACAGTGAGGTACTATTTTCCACCCGATAAGAAAAAAAAAAAAAAAAAAAGAAAATATCAAGTGTTGTCAAATACATGAGAAATTGGAACCCTCATATATTACTGTGGGAATGTAAAATGGTTCAGCCACTGTGGAAAACAATTTGACAGTTTCTCAAAAAGTTATATGTAAAATTACCAGATGATCCTGCAATTCCACTCCTACCTATATACCCAAATAACTGAAAATAGGCACTCAAACAAGTATATTATGTACACACATGTTCAGAGTGGCATTATTTACAATAGTGAAAAGGTGGAAACAGTTCAAATGCTCATCAACAAACAGATACATTTGTTTAAATTGTGGTATTTACGTACAGTGGAATGTTATTCACCCATAAAAATTAATCAAGTACTGATACATGCTGCAACGTGTGTGTGCCTACAAACATTATGCAGAGTGAAAGAAGCCCTACACAAAAGGTCACATATGTATGATTCCATTTATATAAAATATTTAGATTAGATAAATCTGTAGAAATAGAACACAACTTAGTGGTTTCCAGAGGGATGGCGGAATGGGGAGAAACTCTTTAATAAGTAAGGGGTTTTACTTTGGAGTGATGAAAATATATTGTAACTTCTTAGAAGTGAGGGTTGCAGAAAATTTTGAACGTACTAAATGCCAATGAATTATTCACTTTTAAATAGTTAATTTTGAACACTTCACAAGCAAGGAGGACTTCTTATTGGGGACTGACCTAAGAGATACTTATTATTATTTTTTAAAATTATTTTAACTTCTCAACATACATTGTAGTTGATTTTTGTGTCCCTGAAGTGTTCAAATCAAAGTAGTTGAACACAACTTTTCCACAACCCAGCAATTCCTAGTGACAAATAGATATTCTATGTTCCCTGAATCACTGGCCTACAGAAGATATTCCCAGTGTTTTCTTTTTTTTAAAAAAAATTGTGTTATGTCCTGACCCACAGGATATTCAATGCAGACCCTGGAGGGGGGAGTGGGAATCAGACCCTGGAGGGGGGAGTGGGAATTGGATGGGACAAGAGACGTGAGAAATGGAGACAAGACAGTATTCTGATCAAGTCTCATTTATTAGCCAGAAGGTCACAGCTTATATAGCCAGCAGGAGGGAATCAGCAGATAAGGAAGTGAGCAGCAGATGGTTTACTGAGAAAACTGCAGGGCAGGTTGTTCCAGTAAATGGAAAATTCCCATTATCTATGGCAAGTTGCAAAGTTACTTACACCCATAGTGCACAGGAGGGGGAGGGACGGAAGATAATAGCAAACAAGGCTCTGAGGCCTCGAGGCAATAGCTGGGTGGGCTCTTTGGCTCTAGACAGGCAGGCAGCCAGGCTCTACGGCTCTGGACAGGTCCCCCCTTTTTAATTTTTTCAAGCCAAGAGAACCTCTTGGGAACTGTGCCTGTCTTAGGTTGGGGCAATATATCCTGCACATGGTACCCGTCATAGGATTAGGCTGCAGCAGAGGCACCCCTCCTGTCTTAGGTGGTGTGGGGATGTTACCCTCTTACCCGTCTTTGGCTATCCAGTTCAGCTCACAGAGGTAGCATTTGTTAAGGTGAATGTAGTGGTATATAGGCACCACTTAGTTCTTGCATCTCAAGGAGTTGATAATGGACCTGTATAGGCCTTGCCTGAATAGCCTCAATTTGCTGTTTAATGAATGCCATAAGTTTGTTGAACAGAAAAGGACCCAAAGAAAGCAAAACAAGCAAGCCCACAAGCAGCCCTAAAAAGGGTAAAAGATAAGGCAGGAATCCATTAAGTCCGGAACAAAGGGGATTTTTCAACACAACTATAAGCGGGAGATGATGAGGACAAATAAGCTGAATGGGTGTCACAATCTACAACAGATACATATGATGTAGGAGGACTAGAAAAGGTCCCACCCTTGCAATCACATGGTTTTCCATACTGTTTGTTCACCAATTGGCGAGTGAGTCCAGGATCTCCAAAGCTGGAATGGACCTTGGGCAGCTGACCAGACAAACCAACAATCAGGAAGAAAATGCTGGATGCTATGACCCCTGTGGAAAGAAAAGAAAAAGACATGCTCAGGGATCTAGCGAATCCCTGGCTGAGAGGTTATGATCA
>NW_007726912.1:189937-193012 GCF_000696425.1 Galeopterus variegatus | reverse complement strand
GGCTCTGAGGCCTCGAGGCAATAGCTGGGTGGGCTCTTTGGCTCTGGACAGGCAGGCAGCCAGGCTCTATGGCTCCGGACAGTGTTAAATATATACAACAGAAAATTTGCCATTTTAACCATTTGTAAGTGCACAGCTCAGGGGCATTAAGTACATTCACATGTTGTACAACTAACCCTATCATCCATCTCCAGAACTCTTCTTGTCCTGTAAAGCTGAAACTCCATACCTATTAAACAACAACTCCCTGGAGTTGAAGCCTGAAAATAAAATAAAATAAAATGAAATAAAATAGTTAATTTTCTGTTATTTGAATTTCACCTCAATCAAATTTTTAATATTATTAGATGTTATGTAAAATCTTCCCTTGTCCTGGATACTATGTTGAAAAGCTGGCCATATGAAATTAATCCTATTTGCTGCACAAGATCCCTGTGTTCTCTAAGATATAGGACCTCAACGATTCCGTTCCAGAATTGAAAGTAAAAGATAGACATAATGACTAAAGGGATGAGGAAATCTCAGCACAGAAATATTGACTATAAAATATTTCTAACTGGAAATTCTATAACTAAAAAGATCATTATATGAAATGAAAATTGGGGGCTGGCCAGTTAACTCAATTGGGTTGGTTAGTGCACAGTGTTGTAACAGCAATTTCAAGGGTTCAGATCCCCATACTGGCCAGCTGCCAAAAGAAAAAAAAAGGATACTACAGAAGAAAGAAAATGTCAGTCAACTTAAAGACAGGGCAATAGAAACTCTAAACTGAAGCACAGAGAGAAAACAAACAGAAATAAATGAACAACACCTCAGTTGCTTAAAGGACAATATAAAACTACTGAACTTATGTGTAATTAAAATCTCAAAAGGAGGGGAGTGAGATATTGGGACAGAATAATATTTTCAGAAACAGAGCCAACTTTTCCCTCCAAATTCTTTAAAACGTATCAAAGAAATTCAACATGACCAAGCAAGATAAACACAAAGAAAACCACATCTAGCATATCATCTTTAATTGCTGAAAAGCAAAGATAAAGAGGAAATCTGAAAAGCAAGTCAGTGAAAAAAAAGGACATCTTATATAGAGGGCAACAATGGTAAGAATATAAACTAACATCTCATCAGAAAAAATGCAAGCCAGAAGACAACAGAATGACATCTTTAAAGTGCTGAAAGAAGAATAAAACTGTCAACCTGAAATTTAGTATTTATGAAAAAACCGTTTTAAAATAAAAGCAAAATAAAGACATTTTCAGAAAAACAAAATCTGACAGAATTTGTCAGCAGTAGATCTATATTATAAGAAATGTTAGAGGGATATTTATAAGTTAGGAGGGGGAGATACCAAAGGGGTATCATATGTACAACTTAAATATACAACAATGATAGAACTAAGAATGAAAGGGGTAAATGGGAATATAGTGTTGCAAGCTTCTTACCTTATACATTAAGTAACATAATGGTAATTCAGGACAGAATTTAATGAATTAAGAATGTATATTATAACATCTAGAGTAACCACTTTTTAAAAAAGAACAATACTAAGAGGAATAGTTAAAAACCAATAGAAAAGATAAAACGGAAATTTAAAAAGTTGAATTAAACTCCCTTCCCCCCCAAAAAAGCTGTAATTTTAAAAAGAACAAAGCACAAAAATGGACAAGTAGAAAACAAATAGTATGATTATGCACTTTAACCAATCAATAGTATAAAAATTAAATTTTTTAAAGAATTGCACATACAAGAGTATTTCAAAACGTTCATGGAAATATTCATATTATCTATTAATTCTATTTTCCAAGAACGTTTTGAAGAACTCTTGTTCATAAATGACTAAGTGCTTCCATTAAAAAGGAGAAAGTATTAGCCTAGTTAAAAAAGCAAGAGCCAATCTTCTACTATAGATAAGAGATGTCATTTGGATATAAAGATAGAGAAAGGTTAAAAGTAAAAGGAAGGAAAAGATATGATACACTATTAAAAAGAAATCAGGGGTGGCTATGTTATCAGACAATGTAGATTTCAAGATAATGATTATTACAAGAGATAAGAGGTTTCGAAATTTTAAAAAAAGGTAAATTCATCAAGAAGAAATAAAAACACTAAAAGTTTAGGCACAAAATAACACAGATTCAAAATAGATGAAGCAAAAACTGTTAGAGCTAAAGGGAGAAATAAACAAATGCATGATTACAGTTGGAGATTTCAGCATTCATCTCTCAAAGAATAGAGCAAGTCAAGAAAATACACAGTATGAATATAGAAGAACTAAAACTCTGCCATGAACAAACTTGACCTAATTGACGCTTGTAAGGCACTCCATCTAAGAAGAGCAGAACCTTTTTCAAACTCACAAGATACATTAACCAATATTCACCATATTATGGGCTATATAACATGTCTCAATAAACTGCAGAAGATGGAAATCAGATAAAATATGTTCGCTGACTACAAAGAAATTAGGAACCAATAATAAAAATATATCTGTAAATACACACATACAATTATCTGGAAATTAGGTAACATATTTTTCAATACCTCATGGGTCAAAAAATAAATAAGGGAAATTGGAAAATATTTTAAATTGATGAACTGGGGGTTAGGACTTCAACCTATGAATTTTTGGGAAACAAAATGGGTGCATAAGACTGATAGCTTCCTAATCTTAGTCAGGTGCATTGACTTGATGCGTGCAACAAATTCATGCTAGATGTGGTAGCATCACATTTTGAAATCTGTACTACAAAAGGAAGGTGAACATGGATGAAAAGTGAAAAAGAAGTGGAAGTATATAATAATACATATGATTTCTTTATGGAAGGCATACTAGCATTCTAGCAGAATTTTGTAGCTAGATATATTTTAATGAACCTAGTTATTTGCAAAAATATTGTGAAGCTGATTTTAACATATCAGTTACTAAAGCACTGCTTTGTCCCTTTCTCCTTTGTTCAGTAATATTACAGCACATGCTAATGCAGGAGCACATTAGAAATAAATGACCCTTACAGTCAAAGTGAATAGATTGAACTCATCCTATTTGCCATCAAATATGTTCTTTTTTTTTTTTTT
>NW_007726912.1:103509-189692 GCF_000696425.1 Galeopterus variegatus | reverse complement strand
AAGTATATAATAATACATATGATTTCTTTATGGAAGGCATACTAGCATTCTAGCAGAATTTTGTAGCTAGATATATTTTAATGAACCTAGTTATTTGCAAAAATATTGTGAAGCTGATTTTAACATATCAGTTACTAAAGCACTGCTTTGTCCCTTTCTCCTTTGTTCAGTAATATTACAGCACATGCTAATGCAGGAGCACATTAGAAATAAATGACCCTTACAGTCAAAGTGAATAGATTGAACTCATCCTATTTGCCATCAAATATGTTCTTTTTTTTTTTTTTTGTCTTTTTCTGTGTCCGGCAACGGATCGCAACCCTCAGTGTCGCCCCCGTACCGGACCGGGGACCGGCAACGGGATCGCAACCCTCGGCGTTGCCCCCACGCCTCGCTCAGCCAGTGAGCGGGAACCGGTCCGTATGTGGGATCCGAACCCTCGGCGGGAGCGCCACCGCGCTTCCCAAGCGGCGCACTAGCGCAGTGCGCCACTGGGCCGGCCAAATATGTTCTTTCTTCAGTACTTCTTATGTCTTTTAAAGATAGTACCAGTTAACTGTTACCTGGTGTTCCAACTGTGGCATCTTTGACTTTCTTCTTTCCCTTCTTTTTTCTATAATGTAATAGTTGGAGTCAAAAAGATCTGGGTTCAAAGTCTAGATTTGCTGCTTACTAGCTGTGACCTTGATGTGTATTTATCCTCTCTCTTTAGTTTCCTCATCTGTCAAGTAAGGGATAATAATAGCACCCATCTCATGGAGTTGTTGACAGAGCCAAACCATAAAACGAATGCACCCGTCAAATAGTAAATGCATAGTAAATGTTAGTAATTATTGGTAGTATTACTATTACTAACTACCTCTGATGCTGCCTCTAAACTTTTATAGCTGCAAATTTCTCTTTATTCATACTGATCCTGTCCTAATTTAGGACTAGTCTTCCTGCCACCCTGGATTCTTATAGATTTTATCCAATCTACTCTTTTCGCTCAATTTTATTCTTAAGACCTGGCTCTTATTTTACCTCATTCCGTTAAAAAACATACGATGACTTCAAATTACCCCAAAATAAAGTTGGGTAGTCTTAATCTGGCTTTTTTAGGCACTTCAAGTTTTGTTAATGTCCCTTTTTAGTTCTCTTTGGTCTCAATCTCACCCTTAACCTGTGGTATTGTCTTGGATCAGTCAGTAGACTTGGCATGATGATGCTGAGTTTCATGGTTTATTAGAAGAATTATCTAATTTAATTCCTGGAAGTCCTGGCTTTGAGATCTCCATTCACTAGCAGAGTGGCCTGTGGAAAATCAGCTGACTTCTCTGGGCTTTATTTTATTTGTCTGTAAATTGACATGGTTCTCAAGCTTCAGTGTGCATAAAAATCACCTAGAGAACTTGTAGAACATGCGGACTCTAGCCCGAAGATTCTGGTGACAGGTTAATCTTTTAAAAACTGAAGTATAACACACTGTAAGTGCATAAAGTACACTAATATTAGGTGCACATCTTATTTATTTACATATGTATACTCTTGTATGAACACCACCCAGGTCAAGATATAAAAAATTTCCAGCCCCCTCTTAAGTTCTCCATGCCTTTCTAGTCTGTGTATCTTCTAGGGACAACCACCATTCTGACCTCTATCATGATTTTTTTTTTTTTTTTAACAATCTGGATTAGATGACTCTAGGTGTTCATTTCAGCTCTGGTTCTAAATTTCTAATTCAATTATTTTGACTAAGTTCACAATGTTATCCTCAGTTTAGATATTATGTAGAAACACATCTCCTGCCCACCCATGTCCATACAGTTCCTTCTATAGCATCACTGACAAATGGCCTTTTACTTCTGCTTGAAAAATTCTGGAAACTGAGGCCTGATTACATCACAGTATTGGATATTTGCCTTTGCTAAACAGAGCTTTCACATGTTGAGCTTTATACAATTTTCTTTGGTATATTTAGTTATAATTATGACTTCCTGTATAGTAAAAGACATCTGGTCTCTTTTCTCTCTGGCAGTATTTCTAACATCTATGACAGTTGCCACATAGGGTCTGAGATTTTTCTTCTCTAGTTGTTGGATTTGCAACTCCCAGCACTGTACTGGCTCTCCTCATGCCTTTCAAAGACCCGACTCTGAAGGGTACTCTGCAATTAAGAATCACAGTAGCCTACCAGGGGAGAAATTACACTTCACACTGCAACACAACTATTGGAGCAATAATATATAAGTTCTACCCCAGTGGGGCATGCAGAATAGCACGTCTCTGCAGAACCAGCTTCATGGCCATGCTACCTGAAAGTCCCATGCTTGGTTTATTGTTGTACTGATCCCATCTTAAAATTCTTAATAGTTTTTGAACAAGAGGACCCACATTTTCATTTTGCACTGGGTCCTACAAATTAGGTAGCCAGTTCTACCTTTCTGGTTGACATATGTTAGTGTCCTAAATATTTTTAGTGTTCTTCTTCAATAACACTCCCTATAACATAGATATTAAGAGTGCATTATATTTTACAGTTCTTTTTACTTATTTCATAAAACTTTTTCTTAGAGCAATGAACATAGGCTCAATATTGTAATCATACTCATGTTATAGATGAACAGCTTAGGGCTTAAAGAAATTGAGTTGCCAAGGTTTCATAGCATAATAGTAACAAAGCTGGGCCAGAACCAGATCTTCTGACTTCAGCATTCACTACATGAGGCCATCCTTCCTTTCTCCTGGAAAGTGCTATATTTCAAACTGCCAGGGTTCAAGTTGAGTACCCTAGTCTTAGTAACTTAGAAGGTTCCTGTAGTTTCCCATTTAGTTCATTCTCTGGGCACCATGCTTCGACTTGACACCCCTATATTGCTGACTCATATTTAGTCTACAGTTCTCTCTATTCACTCCTCAGGTCATTTACCCATAATTTCCTACTCCTCTCTTATCTGCTAATTGAAGTTTATTTTTCTATCCTAAGTGAATTACCCTGAGCTTGCATTTAAAAAAAAATAATCTCAGATTAATTTTGAGAGAATTCCAATGCAATCTCATTTTTTCCTCCTTCGATTATGGTTCTGTTCTACAGCTAATCCACAGATTATTAAGGATGTTCCAGTAATTGGAAAGAAATCTCCATGTTTTTTTCATTAAGTGCTCAACTAACTTGTAAAGGGAAGTTAAACTAACTTAAGCTGCTGAGACTTGCCTTATTTGACCAAAAAGAAATCCAAAGCAATTCTGTGAAAATGTGTCTTCATCTCCAATTATATTAGTCAGAGGAAGGGAAATGGAGAGTATAATGTAACAAGGTTATAATGACCATCTTAATAGGGTGAAATTGATAGTAGTGGGAAGGCTCAACATTGGTGTTCCCTCTGCACACTCCACAGAGGGATCTTTTAGCCTTGTGTCCTGTCTGGCCCACATTAAACTGTGCAGTTGATGTCTTTGTCTTCTAGTGAAGACTGAGTTAGGCTTCGCTTCCTGAGGAATTCAGGCTAAGACATACACATTTTCATCACCTGAGATAGCCTACCAAAGTCATCTCCTAATTCCTGGAGGATAGAATAAAAAGGATTAATTGTTCTTACATCCATAACATCTCCAATTAAGGAATCCACTTTGTGCAGATACTACTGAGCCTGAAATAAATTGGACCAATCATTTCTATCTCAGTTAATGATAACTACTATTTTCCCTACTTATGAATTTAAAAACATGTGCACCCTCCTCGGTTTCCTCCCTTTCTTTTACCTCTACATCTCATCAAACAAGCCCTGTGACTTCTATCTATAAATATACCCCTGCTCTCCTTTTTAACAGCTACACCTGCACAATACACACTATGCCACCTGCACACTACGCCTACACACTACAGTTCAGGATATTGCTGATTCTCACTTGGACTCTGAAAGCTCTTAACTTTCTCCACTGGACCCTTTATAATCCACTCTATACACAGCAGTGAGATTGGACTTTTAACAATGCCAATCAGATTATGTCATTCGTCTGATTAGACACTGTCCCAGTTCTGCATCCTTTTAAATCTGTTTTTCTTTCTTAAATAGGACTTAATGATATCTACATACTTTTCACCTAATTTATATCATTCTCTTCCTTCTCCCACCCTGAAATAAAATGAAAAAGAAGGGGCCTCCCCTCTTGCTCACATTTATTTCCCCATGCTTACAGGAATGCTGCCACACAATAGGTGCTCAAAAATTATTCACTGAATAAATGAATGAACCTGCAAGCCAATGATAATATACAACCAATCTCTTTATTTCAGACCATTCTCCCCAGTATCCCAGTGTTAACACCAAGCCTTGGAAAACTGTGGCTTCCCTAGGTTCTTCTGTAAGTCTGATTAGGGACTTACTTCTCCCCTCTTCCCCCTATGCCTCTTCTGCACTATATCTTCAGCTGTACCACTCCAGGAGCATTTGTTCCCCCTATGAGATTGCAGTCTATGACTAATTATGCCTTCTTGTGTGTCCTTTCCTTATACCCAAAGGTTATTCTTCCACCTTGACTAGTCTGCATTCCCAGTTTCCACTGCCCCAGCTTCCTCCCTGGACCAATCAATACCTCACAAAGCATTACATACTATTTAAATTCTGTAGTTTTCAGTGGATTTCAGGTAGAAAGTGCTGAGAATGACTAAGGCAGATGAGTGCCTCCTTCTGAGCACATATTCAGAATAAATATTTCCTCCACACAGAGGTTGCAAGGCTTCACTGCATAAAGAAGCACTTGTTTCATAAAAATTGCTTGTATATTTGTTCTCACTAAGTCCACTTATGAATCTAAGATGAAAACACCATTGTTCAACCCCTAGAGAAAAATTGAGGTGCATTTAAATTAATCCCAACTGTTTGCTCATCTTAAAACTTAGCCATTCACTTAGAAGTTAAGAAAGATTGCAATAAGCAGCTGGCAAAACAGTCATAATGGAAGAGATGGGATATTGAGCACAACTTTGGCTGGCATTTTCAGGATTTTTAAATGGTTGGTTGCAAGTGTCATTTCCATAAGGATTTCATGAAGATTAATAATGTAAGAAAAAGGCCATCTTTCAAGTAACTGAACACAGTACCTGTTAGTACTTTTGCTGGCAAAATAGGAAAAGAGAAAAAAATTGTCTCCTTGTATGCCCATTCCTATTTTAGTTTTCTCTTCTTTAAAAATATGCATTATTACACCATTGTGGTAATTTTATGTGTGTGTGTGTATGATATCACACACACACACACACACACACACACACACAAGTATATATGAGGGTACTTTTAAAAGTTCATGGAAAGATACTTATTATTTTTTAATTGTATTTTACCACAAACTTTTTAAAGTGCCCTCATATGTACACAATCAGGTATATGCGCATGTATGTATAAATGTATGCATGTATGCATAATATAATGCAAATATACACATGTACGTATAGTATTTGGTAGGGTTGTTTTGATGATAACAAATAATGTAGATACTGAATATTAGCCATTACTATTGCTATATTATTATTATTTCTATAAATAATTAATACTTTAAAATAGAAAAAAGAAGATCAATTTCTGGCAGGACAGTGTGAGGACCTTCAGTAACCTGTTCCCCAGTGAACTTGGTGAAACTACATATGAAAAACAACTGTCTTAAAATGTTTGGAAAATGGCCCTAAGATCAAAAAGCAAATGAAGAAACAAGCTTCAAAAACGTCTACAAAAATTCAGTAAAAAAGGTGAGAAATCAGTGGAATATGGACCATTTTCTACCAACTTTGTGAGGTAAATACTTCTCCACTCCAGACTGCTGAAGCCAAGAACAAGGCAATTCCACTCACCCCAGCACCCATGCAGAGGGCTTTCTTCCTGGGATAAACAGGATATTAGCATTTCTCATTGCTAAGGCTATGTCCCAGGTGAGTACAGTTGAGAGGTGGGGAATCCCTTCTCCTACTCAACCTCCACTCATGGAACAGAGACTCCACCTTGGGTACAGCATGCTGACAATATTGGGTCCTTGACCACTCTCCCTCTGGTTCATGAGTTGGCGGTTTCATGTGAAGAGAGGCAGGGAACAGTATCCCAGACTAATACCCCTTACACAGCACTTCTCTCACAGAGAAGCTTGCCAAGTCCCCACTTCCAGCTTCAGAGTTCAGGTTCAGAGACTTTGCATGGGGGAAGAAAAAAGCAATAAAACATACAGCTTCTATTCTCTTCCTGAATGGTCTGACTTTATTGAGAACAGAATGAAGAAATTCAAGCCTGAAGGCACTCTTGAAAACTGTGGAGGTTGTGGTGAAAGGCAACTGGGATGAGATTAAAGATACAGACTGTGATAGTTAATTTTATGGGGCAACATGGCTAGGGCATGGTACCTATATGTTTGTTTAAATGTGTGAGTGGGCCTCATATTCTGAGTGGATCTCATACAATCAGCTGAAGGCCTTAAGAAAAAGGCTGACTTTTCCCGAGGAAGAGAAAATTCTGCCAGCAGACTGCCTGTGGATTTAAACACCAGCAACTGTTTTCTGGGTCTCCAGCCTATGGGCCTATCCTGCAGATTTTGGACTTGCCAGCCTCCACAATCACATGAGCCTATTCCTTAATATAAAATTCCTTAAAATAGAGTAAATTTCTTTCTCTAAATACTTTCTACTAGTTCTGTTTCTTTGACAAATTCTGACTAATACACAGGCTAAACTGTAAACCATCTACTTTCAGGAGAGAATTGGATAGTAAGTCAACTGGCAGGAGCTCTACTGGGGTAAGAACAAAAATCAAACACTGATCTCAGAAACTATTACTTTCAACCAGCCAAAATTTGATTGGATTTGTTTATTGAGCAATTTATGCCCCAGGGCATTGCTGAAAACAATAAAATAATCAACAGGCAATTAGTGAAGTTTGACAATTTGGAGTGGTCAGGAAAAGAGCAGAAGAATGCCCAACCAGTACCACTGTTATCCCAGGGTAACTGCAAGCATACCAAGTCTGCACCTCCTAAATAATAACATCAGAATGTTAGGATTATTTTTTCTATTTGCATCAACATGGAGAAGCCTGGAGAAAATTATGTTAAGTGAAATAAGCCAGACACAGAAAGAGAAATACTGCATGTCCTCATTCATAAGTGGGTGCTAAGAAAGAAGGAAAGAAAGAAAGAACATAATAATACATTGAATTCCAGAAGGAGAAAACAAATCCATGGTTACTAGTGGTGGGAAGCAGGGAGGGAGAAGGATGTTGGGGAGAGATTGGGTAAGGGGCATAAAGAATAATTATGATTTGTAATTATAAGTATGCTAATAATATTGATTTGATCAACACATGTTGTATATAGGTGATGGTGGTCAACACTGCATTCCTCAAATATGTGCAATCAATTATACTTCAATAAAAAAAAGTAACATCAGAGACTGAACACTGGGAAAAGTGGGAGAGAAGGGAGAAAGGCTTTGCTAAAATAATCCAATCAGTTACTAAAATAAACAAACAGATAATAATAACAAGTCAAGGAGAAGGTTGGCCATTATCCAGAGCTCCTATAATATATTATCTAAAATGTCATTAAAAAAATTACAAGGCATGAAAAAACAAAACAAAACAAAAGAAACAGAATTAAATCCCAGGAAAATATGACCAAAAGAAAAGAAAAATATGGAAATAAATAGAAACTATGAATGAAGGAAATTGACAGATTTTAGGTAAAAAACAACAGCTTCAAAGTGGCCATACTAAACATGTTCACAGAGCTGAAGAAAAATGTGACTAAAGAAAAAATGCAAGGCATAATGACAATGTTGCATCAAATAGAGAATATCTATAAATAGGTAAAAATTATCAAAAAATGAAAATTTGGGGGTAAAGTATAGTAATTAAAATAATAAATTCACTAGAGGGGCTTACAGTAAACAGTAGATTTGAACTGGCAGAAGAAAGTTTAAGTAGACTTGAAGATAAACAGATAGAAATTATGCAGGCTGAAGAACAGAGAGAAAAAAGAATGATGAAATATAAAGAGAGCCTCACAGAAATGTGAGAAACCCACTACAGCAAACAAACATACTTGTAATGGTTGTACTAGAAGGAAAGGAAAAGTAGAAATGAGCAGAAAAAAATAATAAATGAAGTAATGAATTAAAATTTCCCAAATTTGTTGAAAAAATAAATAACCTACATATCCAGGAAGCTGAATGGACATACAGTGAGATAAATGCACAGAGAACCACAAATATGGCATGTGTGAATAATGGAGGTCAAATGTATATCAACAATAACATTAAATATAAATGGATTAAATAAAATGCAGAGATCATCAGACTCGATTAAAAAAAAACATGAAACAACTGTATGCTGTCTACAGGAGACACACTTTTGCTTTAAAGATACAAATAGATTGAAAGTAAAAGATGGAAAAAGATGCTTTGTGGAAACAACAACCACAAAAAAGCTGGAATAGATCCACTAATATCAGACAAGTAGACCTTAAAAAATGTTACTAGAGATAATGAACATTTTATAATAATAAAAATGGCAATTTATAAAGGAGATACAATAGTTATAAACATATGTACACCTAATAACAAAAAAAAGAACCAATAAACTCAGGTAAATAAAGAGAAAAATATAGACTATACAACAATAGACTATTCAGCAACTTTTAACAGGAGAGAGAACAATTAGGAAGATGATCAATAGGGAAACAGAACACTTGAACAACAAGATAAACCAAATGGCCCTAAATATGTCTACAATATGCTCTACTCCAAAACAGCAGTATACACATTCTTCTCAAATGCACCTGGGTCTTTTTTCAAGACAGACTGTAGACAAACATCAATAAATTTAAAAGAAATGCAATAATACAAAATATATTCTCTAACTACAATGGGATGAAATTAGAAATCAACAGCAGACAAAATTTGGAAAGCTCACAAATATGTGGAAATTGAATGCATTCCTAATAAACAATGGGTCAAAGAGGATATAAATAAAGAAATAACAAAGTACTTTGAGATGAATGAAATAAAGATATATCATGCAAAATCTTAGAGGATACAACTAAAACAGTGCTTTCAGAAAAATTTTATAGCTGTAAATACCTATATTAAGAAACAAGAAAAATCTCAAATCAATAATTTAACGTTTGCCCTGAAGACAATAGGAAAAAAAGGCCAAAATAAACTAAAAAACACAGAAGAAAGAAAATAGTAAAAAATTAGATCAGTAATTAGTGAAATAGAAAGTAGAAAAATAAAAGAAAAAATTAACAAAGTAAAAGCTTGTTTTTGAAAAGATCAACAATGTTGACAAACATTTAGCTAGATTAACCAATAAAGAAAGAGAAGATACTCAAAGTATGAAGCATAAATAAAAAGGATAATAAAATAATACTATGAACAATTGTATGACAAAAAATAAGATAACTGTGACAAAATGGACAAATTCCTAAAAACCCCACAAACTACCAAGCTACCTCAAGAAGAAATAAGCAATCTAAATACATCTTTAACAAGTAAAGAGACTGATGTAGTAAAAAAAAAAAAAAAAAAAAAAAAAAAAATCTACCTACAAAGAGAAGCCTAGGCCCAGAGAGCTTTACTGTTATATTCTATAAAACATTGAAAGAAAACTAATACCAATTATGTATTAACCCATTCCTGTTGCTTATAACAGAAATACCTGAAACTAGGCAATCTGTAAAGAAACAGTATTTATTGGCTGCAGTTTTAGAGGCTGAGAAGTCCGAAGTCCAGGGAAAACATCTGGTGAGGGCCTTGTAGGTGGGTGGTGACTCTTCATGGCAATTCAGGGAATCATATGGTGAAATGACTAAACAAGAGAGAGTTAACCTCTTCACTTGCTCTCCTTTAAAAGCCTGTTATTCCATGCATAAATCAATCTATTTATGAGGGTACAGTCCTTACCATCTAATCACTTCTTCAAGTCCTCCCTTTCAATTACCATAAAAGAATTTCCTACCATCTTAACACTGTCAGAGTGAGGGCTAAATTTCTGATACATGGATCTTTGAGAGATACATTCAACCCATATCAAATTCTTTCCCAACTTTTAAAAAAAAAAAAAAAAAAAAAAAAAAAAAAAAAAAAAAAAAAAAAAAAAAAAAAAGAATAAGAAACACTTTCCGAGTCATGCAATGCAAAAATCTCAATAGAATACTAGCAAATCTATCCCAGAAACATATAAAAAGAATTATATATTATGACCTAATGTGATTTGTACCAGAAATGCAAAGCTGTTAAACATCTTAAAACCAATCAATATAATATACTATGTTCCTGGAATAAAAACAAAACTTACAACAGCATTCCAATGGCCACAGGGGGGGAAAAAAACTGGCAAAACACAACGCTCTTTCATGATAAATATCCTCAACAGAGTAGGAATAGAAAGGAACTTCCTGCAGCAGGCAAGAGAGCACACCAAGGACCCTAGGCAATGAGGCAAGGGATGCAGCCCCCTTTTCCCAGAAGTAAGCAAGAGAACATGCCTGGGATCCTAGACAAGGAGCCAAAGGCTTCATCCGCCTCTGCCTAGAAAAGGATGAGAGAGCACATCCAGAGTCTTATGCAAGGAGCTGTGGGCTAAAGCCTCCTCTGCCAGGAAGCAGGCAAGAAAGCATGCCCAGAGTCCTATGCAAGAAGCTGAAGACAGTAACCACTGCCCAAAAGCAGGTAAGAGAGCATGCCAAAAACACCACTTCCATGTGGGTGACCCACTGCAGCCACTGTCACAGCCACAGCTGCTGAAAACTAACTTGATGCCACAGCAGCAGCCACAGCCACTGTGCAGGTGGCCTGCCAGACACTCAACTGCATTGACACAAGGAGAGTCACCAGCAGAGACCAGGAAAAGAAGAGGACATCTCTGTCCTCTAATCCCATGCCAGAGTAATAGAAGAAGCAACTACTCTACCAGATGACCAGACATCAATGTAGAGATACTGGGAATATGAAAACCAAGAAAATATGACACCTCCAAAAGAATACAGTAATTCTTAAATAACAGACCCTATAGAGCAGAAAATCTTGAAATGACTGAAAGGAATTCCAACCAACAATCTTAAGGAAACTCACTGAGATACAAGAAGACTAGGTTAGACAGCATAATGAAACAAGGGAAAAAAAAATCTAGGATATGAAGGAGGAAATTTTCAAAAAGATTAATACATTAAAAAAGAATGTAGCTGAACTCAACAAACTGAAAGACTCACTCAAAGAAATAAAAAAAACACAACCAATAGTTTAAGCAGCAGGCTAGAACAAGCAGATGAAAGAATTTCTGAACTTGAAAAAGGTCTTTTTGAAATAACCCGGGTGGGGAAAAAAAGGAAAAAAGAATTTTAAGAAATATAGATAATCTATTAGAGCTAGCAGACAGCTTTAAGTACACAAACATTTGAATCATTCGTGTTCCAGAAGGGGAGGAGAAAGGAAAAGACATGTAAAAACCTATTCGACAAAATAATAATGGAAAACTTTCCAGGTATAGGCAGAGACATGAGCCTTCAGATCCGGGGGTTCAGAGATCCCCAGATTCCACCCCAAAAGATTTTCTACAAGACACATTATAGACAAACCGGCAAATCTCAAAGATAAAAAGAGAATCTTAAAAACGGCAAGAGAAAAGTATCAAGTCGCCTATTAACGAGTCTCCATCAGAATAACAGCAGACTTCTCAACAGAAATTGTACAGGCCAGAGAAAATGAGATGATATATTCAAAATACTAAATTAAAACAATGGAAGCCAAGAATACTATGCACAGCAAGGCTTTGCTTAAGAAATGAAGGAGAAATAGTTTATTTCACAGATTAAAAAAACCCCAAAAGTGTGGGAGTTCACCACCACATGACCAGCCCCTGCAAGAAATCCTCAAGGGAGTCTTGCTTCTGAAATCCAAAAAAACAATAATCACTACCACAAATAAACAAGAAAGAACAAAACACACTGGTAGAACAAATATGCCAATTAGAAAGAAGAAACTATATCTTACCACCTAAAATAAAAACCCCAAAACAAGAAACACTGAAAATAAACAATAACGGGGAGGAAGGGAACAAAATATATTTAAAATACCGAACTGAAAATTGATAAAATGGCAAGAAAAAGACAATTACTTTCAATAACAACCCTAAATGTAAATGGTAAATCCCCTACTCAAAAGACACAGACTGACTCATTGGATTAAAAAGCTAGATATAACTATATGTGGTCTATAAGAGACTCGCCTCACCTGTAAAAACATGCACAGATTAACGTGAAGGGATTAAAAAAAAATACCACCCAAATGGAAAACAAAAATGGGCAGGAGTAGCTATTTTTATATCAGATAAGCAGACTTTAATCCAAAATCCATAAAAAGAGACAGAGAAGGCCACTATATAATGACAAAGGAATCTATCCAGCCAGAAGATATAACAATCATAAATATATATGCATCCAACACCAGAGTACCCAGATACATAAAGCAAACACTATTAGACCCAAAGAAAGAGATAGACCCCAATACGATAATAGTGAGGGGCCTGAACACACTCCCTCTCATCATTGGACAAATCATATAGGCAACAAATCAACAGAGAAACACAAGATTTAAACTACACTTTAGAAAATTGGACTTGGCAGATATCTAGAGAACATTTCATCCAACAACTACAGAATATACATTCTTCTCATCAACACATGGAACATTCTCCAAGATAGACCACATGTTAGGTCACAAATCAAGTCTCAAGAAATTTTAAAAAATTGAAATCATATTTCAAGTATCTTTTCAGACCATAATGGATTAAAACTAGAAGTTAATAACAAGCAAAAACTCTGGGCACTATAGAAATACATGGAAATTAAATAACATGTTCTTGAATGATCTATGGGAATGAAGAAAAAGCATTTGACAAAATCCAACACCCCTTCATGATAAAGACTCTCAGCAAATTAGGTATAAAAGAGTAGAAGCCATATACAACAAACTTGCTGTCAATATCATCCTGAACAGGAACGAGACAAGGATGCCTACTCTCACCATTGCTGTTTAATAAAGTATTAAAAGTACTAACCAGAGCAATCAGGCAAGAGAGAGAGAAAAAAAGGGCATCAATATTGGGAATAAAAGAGCATCCAAATAAAAAGACAACGTCAAACTGTTTCTATTTGCAGAGGACATGATCCTGTATACAGAAAAAATTAAAAACTCTACCAAAAAACTCTTAGAGCTGCTAAGAGATTTCAGTAAGTTGGAGGATACAAAAGCAACACGTGAAAATCAGAAGTGTTTTTATACAACAATAAAAAACTATCACAAAAAAAAATCAAGAAAGCAAGCACATTTACAATAGTGACGCCAAAAAAGGAATCAATTTAACCAAAGAGGTGAAAGATGTCAACAATGAGAACTACAAATCACTGTTGAAAGAAACTAAAGAAGACGCAAAAAGAGGAAAAGATATTCCATGTTCTTCGACTGGAAGAATTGACATTGTGAAAATGCCCATACTATCCAATGAGGTCTATAGATTCAATGCAATATCCATCAAAATATCAATGACATTATTCACAGAAATAGGAAAAAAACCCCTAACATTCATATAGAACAACAAGAGACCCTGAATAGCCAAAGCAATCCTGAGAAAACACAATACAATACAATACAATGCAATACAATACAATACAATACAATACAATACAATACAATACAATACAATACAATACAATACAATACAATAGCCAGAAGCATCACTGCCTGACCTCAAACTATACTAAGAAGCTATAGTAACCAGGACAGCATGGCACTGTCATAAAATCAGACACTCAGATCAATGGAATAGAATAGAGAACCTAGAAATCAAACCACTTACTTACAGCCAACTGATCTTTGACAAAGGAACCAAGTACATACATTGGGGAAAGGACTGCATCTTCAAAAATGGTGCTGGGAAAACTGGACATCCATGTGCAGAAGAATGAAACTAGACCTGTGCCTCTCACCATATACCAAAATCAACTCAAAATGGATTAAAGACTTCAATATCAGACCTAAAACTATAAAACTCCTAAAAGAAAATAGGGATAACACTTCAGGAAGTAGGACTGGGCAAAGACTTTATGAATAAGACTTCAAAACCACAGGCAATAGAAGAATAAACAAATGGGATTATATCAATCTAAAAGCCTTCTGCACAGCAAAAGAAGCAATCAACAGAGCAAAAAGACAATCCACAGAATGGGAGGAAATATTTGCAAACTATGTGTGCTACAAGGGATTATTATCGAGAATATACAAGGAACTCAAAAAACTTAACAGTAAAAGTAAGTAATCCTATTTAAAAATAAACAAAAGAGTTAAATAGGCATTTCTCAAAGGGAGATATATAAATGGCCAACAGGCATGTGGGAAAATGCTCAACATCACTAATCATCAGGAAAATGCAAATTAAAACTGCAATGAGATATCATTATACTCCAGTTAGAATGGCTATTATCAAAAAGACATAAAATAACAATTGCTGATGAGGATGCGGAGAGAAAGGAACCCTCCTATGTTTTTGGTGGATCTGTAAATTAATACAGCCATTATGGAAAACAGTATGGAGTTTCCTCAAAAAACTGAAAATAGAACTACTTCATGACCCAGTAATCTCACTGCTGGGTATATTCCTAAAAAAAATGAAATCAGTATATTAAAGAGAAACCTGCAGTCCCATGTTTATTGCAATGCTATTCACAATACACCAGAGATGAAATCAACCTAAATGCTCATCAATGAATGAATGGATTAAAAAACTGTGGTGGAATACTAATCAGCTATAAAAAGAAATGATATTCTATCATTTGCTGCAACATGGATAGAATTGGAAACTATCATGTTATGTGAAGTAAGTCAGGCACAGAAAGAAAAAAAACACATGGGTTCACTTATAATATGGAATATTTTTAAAAAAGTGGTTCTCATAGAAACAGAGAGTAGAATAATGGCAACCAGAGGCTGGGAAGGGAAGAGGGGCAGGGGTCAAGGAACGTGGCAGATTGACAGGTACAAAGCAAAAGGTAGATAGGAAGAACAAGTTCTGGTGATCTAGGCGGTCCAGAGCTAATAATATTGTATTGTACATTTTTTACATAGCTAAAAAAGATGATCTTGACCATAATCATAACAGAGAAAACAAATATTCAGGGGATGGATATGCTATCTACCCTAAGTAAATCATTGTAGAATATAAGCATGTTCTTTTTCTTTTTTTTTTCTCTGACTGGTAAGGTGATCACAACCCTCGGCACAGTATGGTCCACACCACAGTCAGCCAGTGAGTGCACCGGCCATCCCTATATAGGATCCGAACCCGCGGCCTCTGGGCTACCAGCGCTGCACTCTCCCAAATGAGCCATGGGGCGAGTCTAAGAATATAAACATGTTCTAAAAACAACACACTGTATTTCACAAATATGTACAATTAAATTTTAAGATAAAATTATAAAAACAAAAAGGAGAAAATAACATGCATGCTTGAATAAAAGGAAAAAAGATAAATCTATCTAAAATTCATATATTTCAATGTTCATCCTGAACAGAGAAAACAATACTGGAAAAAAAAAAAAAGAATGAAGATGGAGAACTCACTCTTTCTGATTTCAAAACTTACTACAAAACTAGAGTAATCAACACTGTGGTACTAGATAAAGATAGACATATAGATAAATGGAATAGAATAGAGTCCAGAAAAAAACCCTCATTATAGGTCAAATGATTTTTAACAAGAAAGCCAAGACCATGCACTGGGGAAAAGGCCATCTTTTCAACAATTGGTGCTGGGGAAACTGTATACCCACATAAAAAAGAATGAAGTTAGATCCCCATCTAACACCATAACCCTCGAAATGGATCAATAACCTAAGTGTAAGACCTAAAACTAAAAAATACTTAAAAGAAAGTATAGGGCAAAAATGCAACAACATTGAATTTGGCAATGATTTCTTGGATATGACACAAAAGGTATAGAAAACAAAAGAAAAAATAGAGAAATTTGACTTCATGAAATTTTTTAAAAAAATGTTTCAAAAGACCCTATCAAAATAAAAAGGCAACACATAGAATGGAGAAAATATTTTCAAATTATATATCTGATCATGGACTAATATGTAAAATATCGAGAGAACTCCTAAAACTTACGTATTTTTTAGAAAGACAAAGAAACAAAAATACAACTCAATTCAAAATAAACAAAGAACTTGAATTGACATTTTTTCCAAAGAAGATATAAAAATGGCCAATAAGCACAGGAAAAGATGCTCAACATCACTAATAATTAGGAAAATGCAAATTAAAACTACAATGAAATACCATCTCAGATCCATTAGATTGCCTACTATTTAAAAAAATAAATAACAGTTGTTTGTGAGGATGTGGAGAAATTGGAACCGTTGTACACTGTTTGTGGGACTGTAAAATGGTACCATTGCTGTGGAAAACAGTATAGAAGTTGCTAAAAAAAAATTAAAAATAGAATTACCATATGACTCAGTAATTCTCTCTTAGATATATACCTGAAAGATACCAAAACAGGGTATCGAGGTGATATGTGTATACTCACATTAATAGCAGAATTATTCACAATAACCAAAGACTGGAAAGAACCCATGTCAATTAATGGATGAATTAATAAACAAAATGTTGTATATACTTGTGTGCACAATGGAACATTATTTAGCCTTTAAAAGGAAGGAAATTCTTATATGGATAAACCTCAAGGACATTATCCTAAGTGAAATAAACCTGTGATAAAAAAATACTATATGATTCCAAATATATGAAATACTTAGAGTCATCAAAATCACAGCCATTATGGAAAACAGTACGGGAGTTTCTTACGCAACCACATATAGAACTTCTATACAATCCTGCAATCCCACTTCTGAATATATACCCAAAGGAATGGAAATCATCATGCCAAAGGGATACCTGCACTCCCATGTTCACTGCCTCTATATTTACAATAGCTAAGATATAGAGTCAACCTAAATGTCCATTGATGGATGACTGGATAAGGAAAATGTGGTATATATACATGATGGAATACTACTCAGCCATAAAAAAGAATGAAATTCTGCCATTTGGAGCATCCTGGATGAGTTTAGAGAAATGATGTTAAGAAATAAGGTAGACACAGAAAGAGAAATATCATATGTCCTCAGTCATAAGTGGGGAGAGAGAGAGAGAGAGAGAGAGAGAGAGAGAGAGAGAGAGACCACAATAAAATGCTGAACGTTCAGAAGGAGAGAAAAGACCTATAGTTACTGAGGTGTGAAAGGGAGAGGGAGATGGGTTTAGGGAGTAATTGGGTAAGGAATACAAAGAATAATTATGATTTGTGATGATGAATATGCTAATAATATTCATTTGATCATCGCATACTGTACACAAGTATTTGTAGTCAACTTGGTGCCCTGTAAATATGTATAATAAAATGAATTGAAAAAAATTATAGTGACAGAAGGTAAAATAGTAGTTGCTAGGAGTTGGGAGCAAGGGGCAATAGGGAATTATTTTTTAATGGGTATGGGGTTTCAGTTTTGCAAGATAAAGAGACTTCTGGAGATGGAAGGTGGTGATAGTTGCCAAACAATATTAATGTACTTAATATTGTACTGAATGTTCTGAACCATATACTTTAAAATGGTCAAAATAGTAAATTTTATGTTATATGTATTTCACAAAAAATTAGGGGAAAAACAAGAATGGAGTACTGACTTATACATGCTATAATATAGATTAACCTTGAAAACATTATGCTAAGTGAGAGAAACTAGTCACAAAAGACCACAGATTACACAATTTCATTCTTATGAAATTCCAGCACAGGGAAATCAATAGTGTATTGGTTTGTCTCTGTTCCTTATAACCAAATACCTGAAACTGGGTAATTTGTAAAGAAACAGTATTTATTGTTTACAGTTTTGGAGCCCGGGAAGTCCAAAGTCCAGGTGAGGGCCTTCTTTGGTGGTGTCTCTATAGCATCTTGGGGTGTCACAGGGTAAGAATAGTGGAGCCATTAAAGCCCTCAAAACCATACTCATGACCACCATTAAACCATCAACTTATTAATCCATTCACTAGGGCATGGTCCTCCCAATCTAATCACCTCTTCAAGGCTCCACCTTTCAATTACTATAACAGGATTTCCCACCCTCAACACTGTCACAGTGGAGGTTAAGTTTCTAAAACATGGACTTTGGGTGATGCAGTTCAATCCACAGCAGATAGAAAATAGATGAGTGGTTGCTTAGGGCTGGGGAGAATGGGTAAATGGGGGTAGAGGCATAGTTAAAGGGTGCTTTCTTAACTTTAAAAATTTTTTTATTGTGGCAAAATATAAATGACATGAAATTTACTATTTAATACTTTTTAAGTTTATGGTCATTCAGTGGCATTAAGTATATCCACAATATTGTGAAATCATTACCACTATCCATTTTTATCATCCCAAACAGAATCTCTGTATCCACTAAACAACTCCTTATTCCCTCTTCCCCCAGACCCTGGTAACGCCTATTTCACTTTCTGTCCAACTTGATTTTGGCTTTTTTCATTTTCCTAAGGTGGAAGCTTAGATTATGTACTCTATATCTTTCTTTTTTTTAATATATGCATTTGATGCTCTAAAATTTCCTATAAGCACTGCTTTCACTCCATCCTACAAATTTTCACTAGTTGTATTCTCATTTTTATTTAGTTTGAAATATTTTAAAATTTCTTTTGAGACTTCTTTTTGACCCATGTGACTAAGTTTAATCTCCAAGTATTTTGGTGTATTCCATCTATGTTTCTGTTATTGATTTCTAGTTTAATTCCATTCTTTTAAATTTCTTAAGGTATGTTTTATAGCCCAGAATGTGGTCTGTCTTGGTGAATGTCCTGTGTAAGCTTGCAAAGAATGCATATTTTGCTTTTTTAGGATTAAGCATTTTATAAATGACAATTAGATCCAATTGATTGCTGCTGCTGTTGCATTCAACTGTATTTTTACTGATTTTCTGCCTGCTGAATCTGTTAATTACTGATAAATGGGTGTCAAGTGGTAATTCTATATTTAACCTTTTGAGGAAATGCTAAACTGCAGTTCACAGAGGCTGCACCATTTTATATCCCATTAACAATACAGAAGTGTTTCAATTTTTCACAACCTCGCCAACACTTATTTTTCACTTTTAAAAAAATAATAGCCATTCTAATCTGTAGAATGGTATCTAATCGTGGTTTTGATTCAAATTTCCTAATGACTAGTGATGTTGAGCATATGGAATTTCTTTTCTTTTCTTAAACATTTTATTCTATTTTTAGTTGACACATAATAATTGTATATATTTATGAGGTAAAATGTGATGTTTCCATACATGTATACATTGTGGAATGATCAAATCAGGCTAATTGATGTATCCATCACCTAAATTACTTATCATTTCATTGTGGTAAGAACATTCTGGACTTCTTTTTGAAGTGATAAAAATTGTCTAAAAATTACTGTGGTGATAGTTGCATGTATCTGTGAAAATACTAAAAACTATTGGATTATATACTTTAAATGGTCAAAATATATGATATGTTAATTGTATCTCAATAAAGTTGTTAAACTATGGGGAAAAAAAACCTCTGAAAAAACAGAAAAGGAAAAAGGAAAGTTTAATATTTCTCTGTGCACGATGGTACAAATGCACAAGGATGTGGCTGTAACTCTATAGCTAGTTCCACATAGAAAAGCTGCTGCTATGCACAATTAAAACATCTCAGGGAAAGGGGACTGTGGGTGAGCAGGAGGTAAATCAACTCTTGAGAAGGTTGGAAGTGATGTTTTTGATGGGGAAAGATATTCATAGATATGTGGACGATAAAGGGAAAAAAGATAACTCGTAGCTAAAAAAAAAAAAATAGTTTCCTTCTTGGTGAAGCAGGTGAGATTTTCGTGAGCTAAAAATTATAAAACTCTTAGAAAAATGCATAGGGGTAAATCATTGTGACTTGAAATTTGGCAATAGATTCTTAGATATAACAACAAAAGCACAAGCAATAAGATAAAAACAAGTAAACTGGACTTCATCAAATTAAAAAAATTTTGTGCAGGGCCAACCCTGTGGCGCACTCGGGAGAGTGTGGCGCTGGGAAGTGCAGCAGCGCTCCCGCCACGGGTTCAAATCCTGTATAGGGATGGCTAGTGCGCTCACTGGCTGAGAGCGGTGCGGGCGACACCAAGCCAAGGGTTGTGATCCCCTTACTGGTCACCAAAAAAAAAAAAAAAAATTGTGCATTAAAAGATATTGTTAAGAATTTGAAAAGAAAACCTATGGAATGGGAGAAAATATTTGCACATCACATGTCTGATAAGGGTCTAGTATTTAGAATATATAAAATATATAAAAGAGGAGAGTCTGTCTTTGTCTCTCTCTGCTGCTCTCTCTGCTTCCACCATCTTACAATGTGACACCGCTGGACCACTGTTGCCACAACCAGATGGACTTTGGGCTTCCCAGCCTCAGAAACTGTAAGTAATAAATAACATTTTTATTTATAATAACCCAGTTCCATGTATTTTGTTATAAGCAACACAAAACAGACTAATACAGAGAGTATGAGAGGGTGATCTACATCCTTGCTGATAAAGGTGCGGTCCACAGACAGCATCGTCAGCATCACCTGGGAGTGTGTTAGGAATACAGAATCTCAGGGCCCCACTCCAGAGCTACTGAATCAGAATCTGCCTGGTAACAAGATTCCCACATGATTCCTATGCAGGCTCAAGTTTAAGAAGCACTGGGGATGCAAAGCTAAGTTAGCTTATGCCACAGGAAGTTCAAGGGGGTGACAAGAAGGACAATTTTATGATTCTTTAAGAAGAAATAAATGCTATATGGCTTTGTCAAAGGTTTTAGTCTCTAGGTGGATATTTTCTTGAGGATTCACATTTTATGTAGTTCCAGTATTTTAGGAAAGGGAATAAACTAAGACAACAATCTGCATTTTAATAAGATCCCCAGTGCTCTGCATGTGCATTCAAGTACAAGAAGCAATAGTGACATGCAGCTGAGGTAGCTAGAAACTGATGAACTAGGGAAATTCTTGGAGGGAAAAAATGACAAAATTTCTGTATTTTGGTGGAAAGGTCTTGTGATCAATAATAGGTAAGCATATTGTGTTTTCTGCCAAATAAGGATAAAAAAGTGGGACTTAATTGAGTTGAATAAGTCTGTGCAAATATTGCTAATAAAAAAAGTTCTGTAATACCATCTTGGCACGTCCCATCACAAAAAGTAGTGGTTTTGCCCCAAATACTTCATTTTTATGGCAATAAAGAAGCAGGAGCTTTGCATCCTAAAGGCTATGATTTGTGTCTTGGCTCTGTTTTCTGCCCTACCTTGTGCTTCTGTTTCCTAATTTAAATAGAACGCTGATGCTCTCTCTAACATACATGGCTGTGGTGGGTATCAATGTGATAATATTTGTGAAAATGCTTTGAAAACTGTAAACGTTGGTAATTATTTTTACAAAACTGCAGACCTAGTCCATATCCTCTTCCTTTGTCCTAATGACAATGATTACTTGACATTCATGGTCCTCCCTTCCTAACAAGCTTTCTTTCCGCATGTGCACGTGTGTGTGTATGTTTGTGCTGCAGACCTAGTCCATATCCTCTTCCTTTGTCCTAATGACAATGATTACTTGACATTCATGATCCTCCCTTCCTAACAAGCTTTCTTTCCGCATGTGCACGTGTGTGTGTATGTTTGTGTGTGTGTGTGTGTGTGTGTGTGTGTACATGAAGAAAGTAAGATTCTGAAACTCACAGTGTTATTATAGGGTTAGCAGCAGCAGCATGCTACTGTTTATTCCCACTTCTTAAATCTTCACGTTGAGCTTTTCCATTCTACCACATGATGGGTATTGTTTCCCCAACACTAGTGCTTGCACTTATAATACCTTACAGTTTACTTTTGCTTCCAGATCGCCTGCGTCTCTGTTGCGGTCTGGAACACACAGTGGGGACTATTTCATTTGTGGTGCCTTCCTGTTCAAACCTTTGGATGGGTTCTTTTTATATACCACATGGAGCGAATTTTGTCATTAACATTTCTGGAAAGACACAGTGACATTTTAAGTGAAATACAAGTTAGAAAACTTTGCTGTTTTTAGTTACTCTTTTCTCCCACATTTGAAAAGAAATCACTATCAAATTACCCAAGTCACATTTGTCCTTTTTAAACTCTCAGAGCTGTTTTCATTACTCTTTCAAACTCTCTCTTTCTAGCTTCTTAGATGGAAATTATGCCCCTTTCAGAGCAACAGTTGCCAAAAAACTGAAACACTATATATATCTATATATCAATATATAGATATAAGAAAATTCTATCAGGCACAATGAGAACTATTTCCCTTAGCAGGTGACACATATGTCTGCTTTGTCAGCTCTTGTAATCATAAATGTGTTAATCCATGTTGCACCTGCACGACTTCCAGCTCCTAGTAAGCAGTCAATAAAAGTTGGTTAGTCAACTGATTGATACACGAAAAGTGTGCCCTTTCTTTTTTTCTCTGTCTCTTTATTTTTAAAAGGTAGCATTTAATTGATTCTTTAAATTATGTGCCAAGCCTTCTGCTAAACACATTAAATGCATTATCTCATTCAACACTCCCTCCCAATAATCCTGGAAGGTAGTGACCATCACTATAGCTAATTTACCAGAGATGGAACATATTGGAATGTATTAAGAATTAGTTAGGTTTCCACACTGAGTATAAATCCCATTAAGTATTAATTAATTTAGTCTTAATTAATTAATGGAATACATTAGAACATATGCTTTATTTCATCAGGCAAACGTTCTCAGCATAAAATTAACCAGCAATTATTGAGCATTTATGGTGTGCCAGGCACTATGATATAATTTAAATATGTTTTTATTTAATTCTAATGACTAGCTTGTGTGGGATAATATAATTAATAATATTATATTATTAATATTCCATTTTTGTGCATTAAAAAAACCTGAAGCTAAAAACGTTAAAGGAACAAACCCAAGATTAGAGAGACAATGGCAGAGCCAGGCTTTGCAATCAGGACTGAATGCTTAGCCCGTGTGGTTCAATGCTTGGAACTTACGTGCATCACTCACTCACAGTGAATCAATGACCCCAGCAAAAAGCCATCCTCTACTTGCCAGCATCTCCTGGAAGATCTCCTTGAGTTCATCCTTTTCTCTGGATGAAGAAAGAACCATGGAGTTGTTACCTAACCCTGTATGGCCTGTAGGACAACGGAGCAGATATGTTCTAGGGAAAATTATTCTGAATATAGTTTTGTACTATGCTTTATTTCTCAATTAACATTGTAATGTAAATGTTTTCTTATGTTACTAAAAACTCTTAAGTATAATTTTAATAGTTGCTTAATATTTTTATCAAATGAATGTATTGTAATTTAATTATTCATTTCTTTATTATTGACCAGATATTTATTTATTTATTTATCCATGCATTTTTAATTTTACATAATATGGTAGTAAGCACCTCCTTACATGGAACTCCCCCCCACCACTGATTAATGACTAATTCATGAGATAGGTAACTATCAGGCTCACCATGCCTTCATATCAGGTGTAGAATTAAAATGAGAGAAACCTTTGCTAATTACATGGATGAAAACCTCCATTGCCTTAATAAAATTTGTACTTGTTTGATTAATTATGAGGTGAAATAATTTTCCCAGTATTTGGCATCCACTAAATCTTCTTCTTTGGTAATTTTCGGTTCCTTTTTTTTTTTTCTTTTTTTGCCCCAGTGAGACTTCACTGTTTTGTCTGTATTCTGTACTTACCAAAGAATTCAAACTTTTACCACATTTACTGTAAATATCGTCTAGTTGTTATCTCTATCTGGAGCAGAAACAGAAAGAAATATGTTGCTGAAAGCAAAGCAGAACAGCCCTTCAACAAAGAATGAGTGATAGCCGTTTCCAGTGCCTCAAAGAGCCCAGGAAGATAAGGTCTGGGAAGTATCCATTTGTTTCCCCACACACTGTAATGAGTGGAAACACAGCTTCTATTTTGTTTTAGACAGGTGGGCAATAGTTACTATTTTTTGTTTAAAAGTAAAGTGGTATATCACTAAATAATTTCTACCAGGGAATCATTAACAAGCACATAGTTCATCACATATTCAATACTTTATGTGTCAAGAAACCTCAGTCCCTGTCTACCCTCATCTTAAGAAAAGGAAACTGAGGGCCACCCTGTTGCGCGCTCGGGAGAGTGCGGTGCTGGGAGTGCAGCTACGCTCCTGCCACGGGTTCAGATCCTATATAGGACTGGCCGGCACGCTCACTGGCTGAGCACGGTGCGGGCGACACCACACCAAGGGTTGGGTTGCAATCCCCTTACCGGTCACGAAAAAGACAAAAAAAAAAAAAAAAAAAAAAAAAAGAAAAGAAAAGAAAAGAAAAGGAAACTGAGGTTCCTGAGGAACATGCAGTGACACAGTGACTCTAGTCACAGATATTGCAACCAGGTTGACAGATTTTAAGTCTCTGCACATATACCATGCTCACTCCCTTGCCTCAAACAGTTCAAATGGAAATATTTTCTGATTAAATTAACAACAATAATAAGATGATAATAGTAAATAAAGTTTAATGTGGTGTATTAGTCAGGGTTCTCCAGAGAAGCAGAACAAAGAGAGAATGTGTGTGTGTCTGTGTGTGTGTGGGGAGGGGGGTGAGAGAGAGAGAGAAAGAGAGATATTGATTTATTTCAAAGAATTGGCTCATGGCAGGCAGGACAAAAGTGTTGTGGTTCCAGTCCAGGGATGGTCTGCTGGCAGGATTCCTTCCTGCAGACGGGAGGTCAGTCTTTGTTCTCTTAAGGCCTTCAACTGATTGCATGAGGCCCTCTCACATTATGGAGGGTAATCTGCTTTATTCGAAGTCTACTGATTGAAATGTTAATCTCATCCAAAAAAAATACCTTTGCAGAAACATTCAGAATGTTTGATCAAATATCTGGGTACCATAGCCTAGCCAATTTGATACATAAAGTTAGCCATCACAGTCGGTAATAAGATTAATCAGAATTTAACTAATTTTAAGAATTTTTGTTAGTTGAGGATTTATTTTGAATGCTATGTATATCATTCAGACATGTTACAGCAGTCTTCTTTCTCCTCGTTCCCATTCCACCGTTTTTTTTTTTGCTGAAGGCAATGTCGTTCTCCTCCACGTTCTGATCTCGAGTGTGATCAAGCTTAGAGTTGTAGGCTAGCTGTGTGGAAAGAGGAGCGTGCTGTTTGCACTTAGCTCTTTGGAACTTATTTTCTGTAAAGACGTAATGATGTTACTGTTCTGCCTTCCCCTGGGGCTTTTGTTCCTTTTCAGTTCGAGTTCAGCAGCCACAAAGAAATTAAGATGACGGATATGAGATGGAAATTTTCTGGTTCAGATACAATTATACCCTTTTCAGTGGCTTATATTTTTGTTTTAGTAAATATTCATCTAACAGCCTCAGGTAGTAGAACTAATGATTACGATTTTGCTTCAAACAGAAGAGGAGACAAATACTGTGATTATATAAAGTACAAATCAAGTTACTTAATTAAATAGAGTAAGAAAATCTGCAATTATTACCAAGCTATAGGCCAGTTAACAATGCACAGTAGAAAGTCTTGTAATTTAAAAAGATACACCAATGCCTGCTTTATCAAGAGGTAAATGTAATAAATGAGTGCATTTTTACTTAAAAAATACAAGCTTCATCTATAGTAAATTAACCTCAAACAACTCCTCAGCTGTCAGATTGCAGACTTTCCCCTCTATATTTCTTCAGAGAATTAAAAAATAATTTAAATTGTTTGTTCTAGGTGAAAAGAACATTAATACTTAATAGTGGAAACTTAAATACTTCTTTGTTCGTATCTAAACTCCAGGAAACATCCTTGATTATTGCCAGACCATGGAGTCTACATTATGTGCGAACTCTCAGCTCTTAGACATTTTGTTCGTAACATTTTCTTTGGCACCATGGTTGGCATGTAGCTCACCCTGAATGCTTCAGTCATTTCCCATGAGGGCTGACTCTGCTTGCCCAAGAATGCTTTAAGTCTATCAGAAGCAAAAATTGTTCTTCCATCTTTACTCTCTCTTCTCATGCCTACGCCATTTACTTAAAGCAGTAATTATTGTGTGTGTGTTGTGTGTGTGTCTATATAAGTATCATACTCTGCTCTGTGCCAGGAAAGATTGAAAGGCTCACTCCAGAGTATTTCTGGAAGCATTTAGCTTGCTTTCTGACATTATGTAATGCACTGGCCAGCCTGGATTTTTGCCACATCTGATTATTTTGTCACAAGTCTTGATAAAAGATGTGGCAATTACCAGGATATGTTGGTTAAATAAAATGCTGTATTAATAACTCAGATTACATTGCATATTTCCTACTCCTTTTTCATCTTCATTTTCTCAAACTGTTAAAGAGAATTTCCATTGGGAAGTCTTGCCTTTTCACATTACCCATGGCAGATACTCCATTGTCCTCCTAATTCCTACCTGCTTCTGCTCAGTGGGTGCTCTTAGCTCCCACCACACTGAGAATATGGCTAAATCCAAGCAATTTTCCTTAATTAAAAAAAATTTTCACCTCAGAGTCTTCCTGTATTTTCACTTTGCTTTGGCTTGATCCCATCTTCTCCATGTATTCCTCACGTCTTGTTCTTCAGCAATCTCATCTGACATCAATACATCCCTCTTCACCCATAAACTTACTAGGTCACTCCCATTCTAAAACCCACTCAGTGCATCAGGTAACATTTCCTCCTCTTCTTTCTATGATGGCTGGCAGTCTTAAACCACTTACGTTTCCCACACTCTTTCAATTCCCCCCAGTTTGATGCACATCCCACAGTGTTTTCTAAAATTGCCTTCTTGGGCCGACCCCGTGGCGCACTCGGGAGAGTGCGGCGCTGGGAGCGCAGCGGCGCTCCCACCATGGGTTCGGATCCTATATAGGGATGGCCGGTGTGCTCACTGGCTGAGCGCGGTGAGGGCGACACCAAGCCAAGGGTTGCGATCCCCTTACCGGTCACAAAAAGGAAAAAATTAAAAATAAAAATAAATAAACAAAATTGCTTTCTTGACAGTTTCCAGGAATTTCTTAATACCCAAATCAAATGATAATTTTTCATTCCCTCACCTCCTTGAATTCTCTGCAACATTACAGGCTATTTGGAATATTCCTTACTTGAATTTTTTTTTCCCTCTTGGTTTCCCTAAAATACAGTCATCTCCTGGAACTTTTCCTACTCCCTCTGTCATCACCTTCTCTGTCTTCTTCACCAGCACACTGATAGTGGGAAGAAGACTGGTTTGGCAGAACAACTGAATCTCAACCCTAATCCTTTTCTAAGTCATTTCTCCAAATGAAATTTGCTTAATCTTTGTGGTTCTTAACTTTTAGAGCTGTAAAACGATGGTAGACCACATCACTGGATTTTAATTATGTTGTACAGAGTCTTAAGAATTCCTTTTATATTTCTCAGCCACCACAATGATTCCCATCTCTGTTCAAACTGCAATAGCTGTACTGTAATCTGGTTTATGGCACTGGCAATGGATTTCCATCACCAGGGAAATATGAGTCTGGAAGTACAAGCACTTTGGGCAAGTGAGCCTAGTGACTGTTAAACTAAAATAGTTGATAGAGGTTATTTCCCAAGATCAACTTTGATGGAGGAAAATATGTCATAAATTGGGATTAAAGGAATGCTGTGCATGCATCTACTGGGATGCCATTCACTATGGTAACCTGCATTCTCAATGCAAGAGATGACAATGCAGGGATGGGAGGTCAGACAGCATCTGGACAAGTGAAAAAGGTTTCTTATTGAAATCCTGGCATTTACCCCTTAGTTCATCTCTGGTTCTAAGGGCAAAATTCAGTATGTATTTTCTAAAGTTGATGTGAGGATTGTGTAAGATAATATGCTTAGAACATTTAGCACTGTACTTGGCACACAGAGAACAGTTAATCCATTTATTTATTTTCAGTAGTTTCTCTGTGATATCAAATGAGGAAATGCAAATATGCATTTTTCCTCTTATGGTGGCCTGGCCAGAGAATCACTCAAATATATTAACAATTTGATTTCTGCTGACTCATTTTGCAAAATCAAAACACAGCAAACTTGTTCTATAAGCACGAAAGGCACTGGGAGAGGCATTTAAAATTTATCTAGCTATGAGAACTACTCTTGTATTCAAAAAGAGAGGGGGAAACATCAGTGCCTTGTTCTAATTGCAGCTCCTTTTGAAAGTTAGAGAGGTCAAAGGTTTTTCTCTGAAAGTGTCATATTTGAACTTTAGAAGCCCGTCCACAAAGTTTCCATCTGAAAAGCAGCAAGGATCATACTTCCCCCACTCTAGAGGGACACTTCTTCCTTGCAGTGAAATTCTTTGTTTTATATCACATCATGCTATCTGGGAAGATAATACTTGTGATTGCTGTTGTATTTATTTCCCCTTAAATTGCTGCCAGGACACCCCATTTCTGTGCAGTGAATCATTCTTTTGTCACGTCACAAATATCAGCAGCACCTCGCTGATTTCACTTAAAAAGAACAGGGGAAAAAAGGAACAAAGCCCAAATCGCAAACCAAGCTTTAAATGGCCCTGAAATTCCTGCAGCAGGCATGATGTTCTTTTTATATAGAGAAATAGAGCCTCAGTCTGCAATGCAGCATTGGCTGCTTTTCTGATTTGCTTAGGTTAGTTTTAAAGGAGTTTCTGCTCTTGCTGTGCATTTAGGTGTGAATGACAAAGAAAGGGAGAGCAGCTGTGCCCACTAGCACTTTCCTCAGTCACTGGCTCTTCAAGAAGTTGGGCACTAAACTTAAAACCAGTGCCCTAGTCACAAAAGATATTAAGTACATTCCATCTCCCTCTGCTAAATTCTATGATGATAATTAGTGTGGGACATACTGCAATTTTAAAGTCCCTTACAGTGTATTGAGCACTTCCACTTATACTATGTGCCTGTTCCTTACTCTCATCCCGTAAGCTAGATAGGGCAGGATTATGTCCTTTATATTCAGATAAAAATGCACAGTGACTCAGAGAAGTGAAGCAACTTGTCTACAGTCACAAAGCTGTGAAAAAATAAAGCTGGAACTCAAAATCAGGGTCCTATTTCTGAAGCTGGAGTTTTTCCCACTAAAGTTTTCTTGTCTTTTGCAAGAGCCTCTGCAAGCAAACTGGTTCTGCCAAATCATAACATGATGGTGAGGACTTTAGGCACTGTCCTTTCTTCCCTTTGTCCTGCTCAACACCGAATCCCTCCTGCCGCCACATAGACTTGTTCCTGCATACCTACCCCATCCAACACCCTTTCCTTTGTGCCCTGTTTCCTGGAGTGATGAATGAGTTCCTGTTCAGCTCTGCACTTCTAGGTAAGTGAGGGACACAGGACCGATAGTGGCTAAGTGCATTTCCTATTCCGGTGTGTGCATTTCTTTTGTAACAGGAACTAACTCACAGATGCATGTGCTTTAAGCTGGAGCAATGGGCATTGCAGTCACCATGAAGAACCTCAAATCTACTCAAGTATAAGGCTGACCATGTTGGCTCATATACTAAGTTATCACTCCTAGGTGAGCATACTCTTAGCTGCTTCCTATCTAGAGTCCTTCCCTCCTCTGCCCCACTCCATTACACTAACCACTCCCAAAGCATTGAGGAAGGGTCCACAGGTGACTGGAAACCGATCAAGGAATATTAGTCCTGGTTCAGCCATTTGTTAGCTTTGTGAATGTGGGGAGTTGTTTCTTCCTGTGCTTCGGTTTCTTCCCTGGTAAAATCAGAAGATTCAACTAACTCAGTCATTTTATAAGCCTTTTTTTTTTCTTTTGACCAGAAACCCCTATTATCAATGTGGTATAATCTAGGTCCTTGATACACAAATGGATAAACGTGGTGTTCTGCTGATGAGAAAAAGAGACAGGAGACGCAGTCAGCCTCTCTTTCAACACCCCCAGAGCCCTCTGAGGTTTCATTATAGGCCTTTGTGAATCTTCAAAACACAAGGGAAGGCCTTGCATATACAATGGGAGACTCAAAACATCTTTTACAGATGTTAGATGTTAATAACTCTCCCCCTTCCTCATCTTAATTGGCTCTACTTTGACATTGTTTGGCTCTGGGCATCTCTTACCCTCTCCGTCTCTTCTCCTGTCTCTCTCTCTTCCTCTCTTTCTCCCTCTCTCTTTTAAAAGAGAAACATGCTGAGGGGGAGGGGGAGGCTATAAAGAAGAAAGTGGTAAACATGGGAATAAAAGAGGTTTTTACCCACTTTTTTGTGTATCCATTTAGCAAGTACTTATTAAGCTAATTTTAGATGGTGTGGTAGAGGACTAAAGATATTGCAAGACCCTATCTATATTCTCTGGGTCCATAGGAGACAAGAGATATGGATCAATAACTATGGCACAAGGTAAAAATGACAAGGAATCTGTGTGCTACAGATAAAGTGCTAAGACAGTCCAGCAGTGAGAGATGAGAAAGAGAGACAGCTAAGGAGACAGAAGCAGAGTGATAGAGAGGTCCCCCCTAAGTCAGAGGTAGCAAAGTCGCCTGAGCCCTAAATAATTAGAAGGCATACAGACCCATGTTTATGGTCATTTCTGAATAATGAAGGTGAGTAGAAAGGGGCCATGTGTGTCTAATTCCAATGAGACTGCTTCTGTGCCCCCAATTCTTCTCAGCCCATCTGTAATGTCTTTCCTTGTTCTTTGTCGGATTCTCACATGGATTTTCCACATTATCTGGGGTTGGCTATCTCTGTTGAACAAATTTATCAAGTAGTCACTAATCTCTTACAGTGGGACCTCCTTTGTTTCGTTACACTCTGAGAAAATTCCCCCTTCATGGATTCAGACCTATAAGTGACAGGTTACAGCATCAGAGTCTGATAGTATTTTAATTAACTCAGCTCAGCCTTCCCATTACATCCAAGAGCAGAAGTTTCCAGGTTAATTTAGTTTCCTTAGTTACAATGATAAGGCCAGATAAAAATTTTGATACAGTAACAAGTTAGTAGCCCACATGCTTAATTCCTGGGGTTCTGGCAATATGTGGTGCTCTCTGCTTACTGCACTACAGATTCATTAAGGACACCTCTAGATACCATGCTCATCTCCACATAGGGAATACGTTGCTTGCCTTTCCAGACATGGGTGAACTTTAACTCATGAGACCAAAATGCTTTAAGTTCCAGAAGAGATGAGACCTGTACTGTGGTCACAAGGCATTCTTATCATCAGAAAATTTTGGTATCACCTGGTGAAAGGGAGAAAAATGCAATAATTTAAATAGTTATCATTTGCTGATTAAATCCCCTGTCTTTGGGACCCCTCCTTTACTTGAGAGAAATGAGGTAGTGTAGAACAGAATTTCTCAACCTCAGCACCATTGACACTTTGGGACAGATAATTGTTTGCTGTCCTGTGCATTATAAGATATTTCTCAGCATTCCTGTTCTTTTTTCATTAGATGCCAGTAGCACCCTACTTTAGCTTGTAACAGCCCAAAATGCCTCCAGACATTGAAGAACATTCCCTGGGGGACAAAATTGTTCTTAGCTGAGAACTACTGGTATTAGGGTTAAGTATGTGACCCTGGGGTTAGTTTGTCTGGTTTTAAGTACAGGTTTCTCCACTAGGGGTTGTGACATTACTTGGTCTCTAATTTCCACATATGTAGAATTAGATCATTGTATCTACCACATAGCATCATTGTGAGAGTCAAATGATGCCTGATGCTTAGTAAGTACTCAATAAATATGATTATCATTTATATTATTGGTCTATTCCAAATGTTGTACATTTTACAAATTCATTTATACAGAGACAGTAGTAACTAGCAATACAAAATAGGGTTAGGTCATTGTCTTCTGCATATACAGTTGCTTAATGTCCTCCTAAGCAAAGGGACTGCTCCATCTTGGGGTCATAGATACAGTTACAAATTCTGTTTCTGTTGCCTTTTAATTTGGCTATGGACAATCTTCTTTTTGTTTCAGCATTTTCCTCCAAAGAATAATATCACCTGTCACACAAGGCTAAATCATAAGGATCAAAGCATACAATATAAGTCTGCAAAGAAAAAACAAAAACAAAAACTCTCCCCTGTCTTTCTGTTTTCCCACCTTCCCATTCTTATTTTTCCCTCCCTCCCTCCCTCCCTTCCTTCCTTCCTTCTCCTGCTGTCTGAATATTAAAACTTCATTTTTATTAGTTCTGGTTCTCAAAGTACAGTGATTCTAAACTACCTGGAGGGCTTGTTAAGCCATGGATAACTTGGCTCACCTTCAGAGTTTCTGATTCAGTAGGTCTGGGGTAGAACCAAGAATTTGCACCTCTAACAAGTTCTTAGGTAATGCTGATGGTGCTCCTTTGGGAGTCACTCTTTGAGAACCACTGCCATAGTATTTACTACTGTACTTTAGAATAGACATATTTGTGGGCCCAGTGCCCAGAGTTTCTGAATTTATAGGCTAATACATTGAGAACCGCTGCTGTACAATGGTTCTCAGCTTTAGCTATAGGGTTTAAAATACCTGAGGAGTTTTATAAAAGCAAGTCTTGATGCCCAGTCACAGCTGAGACCAATTAAATAAGAATCTCTCAGTTTTAAAATCTTCTTCTGTGATTCCAATATGTAGCCATGGTTGAGATGTCTTTCAAAAGCAGGTACAGAGATTTACAAAACCTGGGAATGCTAGGAGTGAATTTGAGGATTTTGTATGTAATATCTCTGACCCCAGACAGAAAGGACAGTTCAGGGCTTTGGGTATTGATATGATGAGTAGAAAATTGGTCCTGCTTCCTTGAGCTACTAATATGTATATATTATATTGCTCCCCCTCCCTCTTTCCCACCTCTGGTAACCTCATGAACTAGTAATATAAAAACTCACAGCCTGGGGTCTAGAAGGCACTTTAAGAAATAGTTTTCATGCAGGAAATCTGGAGACTTTCTGACTGTCTGAGGCTAAAGTCAGAAATAGATTTTCAAGAGACCAGATACATGCATGATCATTCAGGACATTAAAAAAAAGCAGTAAGTATGTTTTTGCAAGGCATCTCTAAATTTTGATTGTTGAGGAAGTGTTGATATCATACATCCCTTTTTCTAATTTCCTGGCAAGAGATCTGTAATATTATGACTCTACATAACAATCCTGAGAAGGGAGGAGCATGCCTGGGGCCCTAGGCAGTAGCTGTATGTAGCCCCCTGTCCAACAGAAGCCAGGAGCATGCTGCAAACACTGCTTCTGTGTGGGTGATCTGCTGCAACCACTGCCACAACCACTACTGTGCAAGGGCAGCTCACTGCCACAGTAGTGGCCACAGCCACTGTACAGGCAGCCTGTCAACCACTCAGCTGCATTGACACAAGGAGAGTCACCAGTGGAGCCTGGAAAAAGATGAAGAAGTCTCTCACCTCAAAGCCCACTCCAGAATAATAGAAAAAGCAACTGTTTAGCAGATGACCAGAAATCAGTGTAGAGATAATAGAAATATGAAAAAAACAAGAAAATATGCCACCACCAAAGGAATACAGTAATTTTCAAGTAGAAGACCCCATAGAGCAGGAAACCTTTCAAATGACCAAAAAGGAGTTCTGAGCAACAATCTTAAGGAAACTCAATGAGATACGAGAATACTCAGTTAGCACAATGGAATTAGAAAAAGTATCCAGGATATGAGGAAGGAAGTTTATAAAGGGATTAGTACCTTAGTAAGGAATGCAACAGAACTCCTGGAACTGAAGGATTCATTCAATGAAATAAAAATCACAACCAAGAGCTTAAGTGGCAGGTTATAGTAAGCAGAAGAAAGAAATTCTGATCTCAAAGATGGTCTTTTCAAAATAACCCAGGTGGAAAAAAAGAAAAAAAAAAAAAAAAAGAATTGAAATGAATGAAGAAAATCTAAGAGAGCTAGCAGAAAACCTTAAGCATACAAACATTTGAATCGTGGGTGTTTCAGAAGAGGAGGGAAAAGGAAAAAGCACTGAAAACATATTCAATCAAATAATAATGGAAAACTTCCCAGGTATAGGGAGAGAGACATGACCTTCAAATCCAGGAGGCTCAAAGATTCTGCAAACAGATTCAGTCCAAAAAGATCCTCTCTGCGACACATTATAGACAAACTGGCAATGACACAGAGAGAATCCTAAAAGAAGCAAGAGAAAAGTATCACATCACCTGTAAGGGAGCCACCATTGCACTAAAAGCAGACTTCTTAGCAGAAACTCTACAGGCTAAAAGAAAATGGGCTGATATATTCAAAATACTAAAAGAAAAAAACTGCCAGCCAAGACTACTATATCCAGCAAAGTGATCCCTCACAAGTGAGGATGAAATTAAGTATTTTCCAGACAAACAAAAACCGCAGGAGTTTACCACCATATGACCGGCCATTTAAGAAGTCCTCAAGGGAGTCCTGCATCTGGAATCTGAAAAATGATAATCACTACCATGAATACATAAGAAAGAACAAAATACACTGGTAGAACAAAGATGCAAATGAGAAAGAAACTAAGCCTTAGTATCTCAAAAAATCATCAAGCATAGAGGACAAACAATAAAAGGGGAAGAAAGGAACAAAAGATATGTAAAATATCCAAACAAAAATTGCTAAAATGCCATGAGTAAGACAGTAATTTTCAATAACAACCCTAAATGTAAATGGATTAAACTCCGCATTCAAAAGACACAGATTGACTGATTGGATTAAAAAACAAGGCCCAACAATTTGCTATCTTCAAGAGACTCACCTCACCTGTAAAGAAATACACAGACTAACAGTGAAGGGATGGAAAAACATATACCACCCAAATGGAAGCCAAAAAGGGGCAGGAGTAGCTATTTTTTATATCACATAAAATAGACTTTAAACCAAAAACCATAAAGAGAGACAAAGAAGGCCATTATAAAATGATAAAGGGATCCATCCAGCAAGAGGACATAACAATCATATAAATATATAAATCCAACACCAGAGCACACAGATATATAAAACAAACACTATTAGACCTAAGGGAAGAGATAGACCCCAATATGATAATAAGGTGCTGAAGACCCCTCTCTCGGCATTGGGCAGATCATCTAGGCAACAAATCAACAAAGAAACACAGGATTTAAACTATACTTGAGATTAACTGGACCTGGCAGATATCTGCAGAACATTTCATCCAACAACTGTAGAATATCCATTCTTCTCATCAGCATTTGTAACATTTTCCATGAAAGACCACATGTTAGGTCACAAATCAAGTTTCAACAAATTTAAAAAAAATAGAAATTATTTCAAGGACATTTTCAGATCAAACAGATTGAAACTAGAAATCAATAACAAGTGAGACTCTGGAAACTGTACAAATACATGGAAATTAAACAACATGCCTCTGAATGACCTCTGGATCCAAGAAAAAAATAAAACAAGAAATCAAAAAATTTCTTGAAACTAATGAAAATAAAGGTCTAAATGGCATAGAGACCCAAAACAAAACAATGCAAAAGATCAATGAAAGTTCCAAGATACAGGGAGAGATACACACCTTCAGATCCAGAAGGCTTAAAGATCTCCAAACAGATTCAGTTGAAAAAGTCCTCTCCTAGACACATGTAGTCAAACTGCCAAAAGACAAAGACAAAGAGAGAATCATAAAAACAGCAAGCGAAAAGCATCAAGTTGTCTATAAGGGAGTCCCCATCAGACTAACAGCAGATTTCTTAGCAGAAACCCTACGGCCAGAAGAGAATGGGATGATATATTCAAAATTCTAAACAAAAAAATCTTCCAGTCAAGCATACTGTTTTTTTTTTTTTTTTTTTTTTTTTTTTGAGAAGATAAAGAAAATAGACAAGTCATTAGCTGGGCTAACAAAGAAAAAGAAGACCCCAAATCAAAAATTGAAAATAAAAAATCAGAAGTTGAAAAGGAGATATTACTAACAATTCCCCAGAAATATAAAGTATCATTAGAGAGTATTACAAACAACTATATGCCAACAAATTTGAAAGCCTGGAGAAAATGGATACATTTCCATACACATTCAAACTACCAGGACCGAACCAAGAAGAAACAGAAAACTGAACAGACCAATAACAAGCAATTAGATTGAAGCAGTAAACTGTAGTCTCCTAAAAAAGAAAATCCCAGGATTGGAGGGCTCTACCAAAACTTTAAAGAGGACTTAATACCACCAATTCTCTTCAAACTGTTCCAAAAAATTAAAACAGAGGCCATTCTCCCAAACTTGTTCTATGAGGCCAGCATCACACTGATACCAAAACCAGACAAAAATACAACAAAAAATGAAAACTAGAGGCCAACATCTCTGATGAACATTGATGCAAAAATCCTCAACAAAATAGTAGCAATCAGAATAAAGCAACGCATCAAAAAATTATAAACCATGACCAAGTGGGATTAATCGAAGGGATTCAAGGGTGGTTCCATAAGATCTCTGAAATAAGAACTAAAAATCACTACTGAAAGAAACTAAAGAGGACCCCAAAGGTGGAAAGATATTCAATACTCTTGGATTGGAAGAATAAATGATGTGAAAATGTCCATATTACCCAAAGCGATGTATAGATTCAATGTAATCCCGATCAAAATACCAATGGTATTCTTTGCAGAAATAGAAAAAAAAAACAATCCTAACATTTATACGGAACAGCAAAAGACCCCAATTGCCAAAGCAATACTGAACAAAAATAAATAAATAAATCTGGAGGCATAACACTCCCTGACTTCAAATTCTACTATAAACCTATAGTAACCCAAACAGCATGGTACTGGCATAAAAACAGACTCTTGGATCAATGAAACAGAATGGAGAACCTAGAAATCACCTACTTACTTACAGCCAACTGATCTTTGACAGAGGAGCGAGAACAAACATTAGGGAAAAGACTGCCTCTTCAATAAATGGTGCTGGGAAAACTGAACATCCATATGCAGAAGAATGAAACTAACCCCCTACCTCTTGCTATATACTACAATCAACTCAAAAATGGATTAAAGACTTCAATATCAGACCTAAAACTAAAAAACTACTAAAAGAAAACATAGGGGTAACACCTCGGGAAGTAGAACTGGGCAAAGGCTTTGATGGAGTTTGGATGTGTTGTCCCCTCCAAAACTCATGTGGAAATTTGATCTCCAATGTGGCAGTGTTGGAAACTGATTGAGTCATGGGGGTGGATCCCTCATGAACGGATTAATGCTCTCCCTGGGGCAGGGGAGATCAATGAGTGAGTTCTTGTTCTATTAGTTCCCGTGAGAGCTCATTGCTTAAAAAGACCCTGGCACCTTCTCTCTCTCTTGCTTCCTCTCGCCATGTGATCTGCTTGTACCTGCCTTCTGCCTGCCACTTTTCCACGCTGAGTAGAAGCAGCCTGAGGCCCATGCCAGATGCAGCTGTCCCAGAATCGTAAGCCAAATAAACCTCTCTTCTTTATAAATTACTCAGTTTCAGGTATTGTGTTCTAGCAACACAAAACAGACAAAACAGGCTTTATGAATAAGACCTCAAAAGCACAGGCAACAAAAGAAAAAATAAATGGGATTATATCAAACTAAAAAGCTTCTGAACAGCAAAAGAAACAACTAACAGAGTGAAAAGTCAACCTACAGAATGGGAGAAAATATTTGCAAACTATGCATCCAACAAGGGATTAATATCCATAATACACAAGGAACTCAAACAATTTAACAATAAAAAAACAAATAACCTGATTAAAAGATGAGCAACGTAGCTAAATAGGCATTTCTCAAAAGGAGATGTACAAAAGGCCAACAGACACATGAAAAATGCTGAATGTCACTAAGCATCAGGGAAACTCAAATCAAAACCTTACTGAGATATCATCCCATGCCAGCTATCCTGGCTATTATCAAAAAGACAGAGAATAATAAATGCTGGTGAGGATGTGGAGAAAGTATTGTATTGTATAATGACCATTATATTGTATAATGATAAATATAGTAATTATCCTGATTTGAGCATATCACACACAGGTATTGATATTAAACACCATACCCCACAGATATGTACAATTCCGTGTCAATAAAAAAGTCATCTCATAAATGTCTTCCAGTATTCAGGATTTTACTCTGCATAAGTAATTCCTGATATTATGTGCTTACACATTTAGAAATGTTTCTATAAATATCTTAACATTTGAACAGCACTTTATTTCTTATAATGTATATTCGATATGCTATTTACTTTGTTACAAATGCCCTTCAAGGTAACTTAGGGAAAGTTTTATCATTCCCATAATTAAAAACAAAACAAAACAAATCCTGATGGTTTAAAAGATTGAGCCCATTGTCCTCAGATAGAAAAGTTACACTTTTTACTTTTCTAAAAGGTTTCTGGAAATTTCTTGCTCTCTCTCTTTCTGTATCACTTGCATTAGCTGGTCAGGAATAGAAGCCAGAGTCTCCTGAGTGCTTGAGTTATAAAGAAATGGGTAGCAGGGACTTGGGTGAAAGGAGGACCAAGTAATTAGTGGTAATATTGTGGTGAATGAAGACCAGCCTAGGCAATGCCATCTGGCCATGCCATTTGATCTTTGAGGTCACAATGAGGTTTGAGACTTAAGGAGACTAGGAGAGACTTGGTGAAGACAGAGTTGGGTGATTTGGAACTGTCTATGGCCCTCATCAACCTCTCACAGGGTGGCTGTGGTCAGCTGGTGCTATGTTGGTACATAGCTGGCATCTTCCTGGGCACAAGAGATCATTGCTTCAGTGGGAGTATAGATGGTTCTCCTCTCACCTATAATTATAGCACTTTTATTAGTTTCTTTAAAAGGTAACCTATTCTGTGAATTTTTATACACTGCCATCTCTTAAGGAATGTGGGTTTAGTTCACTTAAAGCATAAGGGTATCTAGGTTGCACCCTTCAGTGTCACATTCAGAATTCTTCCTTCCACCCTCTCCAGGTGCTAGAATGGACTGCAGATACTGTATGTCTCTCTCATGCCATTTTTGGTTTCCTGGGATTGGGTATTCCTGGAATTCTCCTTAACTCCTTTCCCTCTTATTTCTTGGGCATTAATCCTATTACTTCTGTTTCTGACCATCAGTGACTTCATCTGACCTTTCAGATTTTCCTAGAAAGTTCTGCAAATTGGCTGTCTGTTGGCAGAGCTGGTATTCTAGTCCCTTCTTCCTTGCTCCTGGCATCAATCTGGTAAATCTATGTGCCTGGTGGTTAAGGAGAGAGGGATTGATTTTTATGCATCAATTTAACTAGATTTCTTGCCAAGGCTATAAGCTTTTAACTTCTTGTAGCAGGAAAGTGGTGATGAATCAAAGAATAAACTTCTCAATGAGATTTTTTCTCATGTTCTAAAGGCAGGTTTTTTTCCCCCTTGAATTGTATCCACATAAAGTTAGTGGTTTATGACAGATTTTGAAGGCAGGCTGATTCTCCTTCTGGCAAGTAGGAGACAAAAAGTCAGCCTAGATTCCTTTTTTTTTTAAAACTAATTTTTTTGAATGTTATCACCATAAATAAATGACACATGTTTAAAATGATAGATATAATAATTACCCTGATTTGATCATTACACACTGTAAAATGCATTAAAACATCACACTGTACCCCATAAATATGTACAGTTATGAATAAACCTAGCTGCTAATCCCTGTTTTCCACAGGAAAAAGGACAAAGAGAGATGAATGCAGATCTAAGCAAACATTCTTAGATCCTGTACTCAACAAATACAAAGTGACTTCAAATCCTACCTCAATTTAAAGTGAAGATTTTTATGAATGTCTTCCCAAAGGACCAATTTTAAATTCTATGATTATTACAGTAAAAATGAAAGTAGACATTATGAAAAAGTAAAGTAATACTTGTATATATGAGGATAAACTAATATTTGTATATATGAAGTAGGATAGAGATCTCATATGTGTTAATAAGTTGAAGGGGTTTGAGTATGCAGTAGTTTTCAAACACGGTTCCTCAAAACCCTGCTGTTCCCAGAGGTGTCTCAGGGTGGGGGGACTGGACAGAAGGTGGGGTACAGCATTTCAGCCCTGTGTGCCCCACTGCTCAACAGAACTACTCTGCTTTGTTTTCATATGTGGGATAACTTAGGCAGGCTTATATACTTTATGCTACTGTATGCCACAGATTTATATGTCTATCTGCAATTAGAGAATTTGTGGTCATTGCTATGGAAGGTTCTGCATTAGCTATAGCCGGGCATTCAGATGGTATTTCTTAGTGTCTGATAAACTGGTTGAGGTAGGAAGGGTCTGGCTGAGATGCCAGCTCTGAAAGAGATGAACATGGTGGTGAGGGAGGAAGGGGATCCTCAGACAGCCAAACATGTGAGCCGAGTAACTCCCCATGACCGGTGGAAGGATGAAGATGTCTCTGTGATCCATAGAATGACCATCCATTTCAGACTCCAGGTGGAGTTTGAAATGTTTAGTATTCTGATACTTCATCCTAATATTTTCCAGAAGAGCTTGTATTTCCAAAAACATTTCATTTTTTTTTTTTTGTCTTTTTGTCTTTTTCCGTGTCCGGCAACGGATCGCAACCCTCAGTGTTGCCCCCATACCGGACCGGGGACCGGCAATGGGATTGCAACCCTCAGCGTTGCTCCCGCGCCTCGCTCAGCCAGTGAGCGGGAACCGGTCTGTATGTGGGATCCGAACCCTCGGGTGGGAGCGCCGCCGTGCTTCCCAAGCGGCGCACTATCCAGTGCGCCACCGGGCCGGCCCAAAACATTTCATTTTTACAAATAAACATGTGAAACGATCTCCATATTTGTATAAGTATAAAAATCTATGCTCCAGGGAGGATAAATGGCTTGCCCAGAGTCACAAAGCTAGAGATAAGATGAAGATTCCCTGATTTCTTATCAGCGTTCTTTCCTCTACCACAGTGATTCGTAGCATCTTTAGAAGGTGATGGGTCCTTATTTCTAATGCACTTTTACATAGAAGCCCTGTATACAAAACATAAAATAGCAGAGCATCTTCAGAGGAAGCCAAGTTGGGGAGGGAGCTCCTAACCCTACCTAATTACTCCTCTTTTCTCTCTCCTGCCTCCAGAAGCAGTCCTGATGTTCCCCATGGATGACAATTAGAAAATGACTGTTCTGGGCACAGTATTCACAGTTGGAATCCAAAGGCCTCCAGATCTTCCTTCTTCCCTTTCTTCTTATGTAAGCAATACTGGCAGGACTAATTGTGCTAGACCTTATACTAATTACCCTAAGACCATGGAAGGAAAGATATTAAAAATACTTTTTTGATTTTAATTAGTCTTATTAAGTATAATTAAAACAGTATGACATTTACCAGTAACTTAATGACCTATTACGTGAACATTTTATTGCTTAAGTTATTTGAAATTAATAATATACTGTGCACTTTAAGTCCACATGGTATCTTCTTTTATGACATTGCTATGCTTGTCCAAACATTCCTATATAGAAAAAGTATAGAATGTAATTAAATATTACCTGAATTTTCCTGTATAATTAATTGAAAGAAGATCATGTGTAACATCACTTTGGTTTTTATAGAAATACTTAAATCATTCTGTCGGGTTAACTTAAAAGGTGTTCACTCTCCCAGTATTCTCTTCCCTACCTCTACCCCACTAAAGTAAAACTCCTCTGTTGCATAGCACACTTAATGCACTTTTATATATGCCATCTAATTTAATGCAATATTAATAGCAGGCAACACATGTATTATTATTCCTTTTTAACAAATAAGAAAAACTGATGTTTACAGAAGTTAAAAGACTTGCTAAGATCACAAAAATAATAAATTAAAAAGTCAAAGCCAGAGCGATTGTCTCAATTTCCAGTCTTTTTGTTCCCCCTGTTCTATCATAGGTACAAACCATATTGGGTATCGAGAGATCTAACCTCCTTTGTAAGGAAGGGGAAACTGTGTTAGGGGCCACCATTCCAAAGAACCATCTCTCCAGCTGCTCATTTACTGCACCACTGGGGAGGGTGACTTAAGTACATGTCTTCGGGACACAAGTGTTCAAAAACAACATTCGAACCCTGAAAATGTACGTCCTTTGACATAATTCAGTCTTGAAAAAGGTGGAAAATTTCTATTTCAGCAGACTCTAAAAGCCTTTTGTCCTCTTAAGAATACATCAATCAATCCAGTAAAAGCTCACTTTTAATAAGTGCTTATTGAGCAACTGCAGTGTGCTCAGAACAGTGTTTAAAAAGGATCAGAAAAAAATGTAAAAGCAAATATTTTTATGACTATAGAATCCACGTAGACTATCAACACTTTATTTTAGAGCAATGTTACCGAGAAAGAACAAATAAAATAACAAATGTTACCACAGGAACTAGATTAATCGGGCTGCACCCCTGGCCCCCACCCCCACTTACACACCAATGAAAATAAAATGGGGGTTTTTGAGCTGACGGAAAATAAAGTAGGAAAAGAATTTAATAATTGGTTAGCATATGAGTTTCAGCACTTATTTATTTGAAAACATGCTTTTAGTGTAAGATATGATTCCTTCTCTCAAAATGATTAAAATTTGGTCAGGAAAATTGATAGCACCTGTGCATGATCACATACACCCCACCCAACCCCCCGTAGAAATAGAGACTACGATCAGCATAGTCAGTGTTTCAGCAGATGGGTAGCTATCGTGGAAATTTGTGATGTGAGAAACAATGAGGGGTAGGAAATATTCGGCGGGTCTTTGGGGAAACGTTGCTGTGTTTTTGAATACATTCTTCATTTCAGGTCTAGTGTTTTTGTCAGTCCTCTGATACTGGCTCTTATTGAGATACTATTTTTGAGGATTCTCCAACATGGGGCTTTAAGGTAAACTAGACTCATTGGTTTGTCTCACATCAGGCTCATTATCACTTACGGCAAAATCATTTTCCTGTTTGTCATGTGAATTATTCATTAATATAACTATACCACATGGTGATATTGGAAAAAGAATTGAAATAACCCAGGATAAAATGAGAAGTGGTGAGAGACTATAGGCAGAAAGATTTTCTTGCAGTGAATTTAAAGACAATTTTATAAAAGCTAGGCAATTTATGGGTTCACTTATTTCACAAGGAAAAATGTCAACACATCTGTTATTCTTTCTCCTCATATTCGTAATTTATATGTATGTTACCAGGCCATAATAAGAAGAAATAAACGAAACCAAGTTATTGATAGTTTTATCAATTTAAGGTAGTTTTGCTTCTACAGAGTTTAAAAAATGTGCTCTTTTTTAATGCAAAAAAATATCTTTTCTATAAGTCTTTGAGAAAGTGGGTAATTCTAGAGTCTCATTAGAATCATTACAGCTTGTTTTATTGTTTTATTTGGTTTTAGTTCTTCCAAGTAGGCTGTGCTGATTTAACTCACCTGATGATTAAAGTGTACTCTCTGGGTCTTTATCTCTTCTGTTTACCTCCGAGCATGGCACTTTCTTAGGAAAACTAGGGTTGTTGGTGTTGGTGGTGGTTTAAGACAACTCAAGAACAATTACTGTATTCTTTAAAAAAAGAACATTCTCTCCAATTCATATACTTTCCTAACTGGAAATTTGCTAAGCATTATGTCATCCTTTCAACTGGTTTAAAAAACATACTAGAAATTCTCAAAATGAAGAATATATAGTTGTACCTGTGAAGTGAACACAAGAGGATACAGTACAACTGCTGGACAGGAGCAAAGAACCAAAGACAGGGATCAACTCCTGGCCTGCACGGGCACGTGTGACCTTGCTGCTGGCTGCCTCCTGGGCCTTGTGCTGGGTTATGTTGAGACTGCTGAGGCTATACTTGTAGTCTGCCAGAGCTGCTGCTGTCTGTTGTGATGAAGTCTTCAACAGTCTCATTCAGTGGCTTAGGACTGTGAGCAGAGAAATGGAAAGTTGGAATTAGGGAGTGATAGAGCAAATCACAGGAAGGGTGGAAATTAAAGTATCCAACTTGAGCTCCCAAAGTAAACTAGTAGCTGGCAAGAGGCAAGTGGTTTGAGGAAGGTGGTAAAGATCCAGCAACTCTTGTACAAATTCTTATTGAATGCCTATTGCCTTCAAGAAATAGATTATTGATCCTGATGTGGTCTCAAAGCTGAATAAGTGGAGGTAATGAGGAAGGAAGAATATGGTTCGAGTTCAAGTTGTAGAAAGTTGAGGTACAGATGGAGATTCTGTTAGTGAGAGATGAAATACAAAAGTGATAGAGATCTCCAAATATGTGATTTTTAAACTGGCAAAATACTGCTCCTTATAACTATTTACTCGGTCTCTGGTCCCTACTCAGAGTTCTCAATCAGTAATGTTCACCTTCTCTCGAAGGCAAAAGCAAATCTCTCTTGCACAAGGGTCCTGTGGATTTCACTTTGCCATTCTCAATTTTGTTCATTCTTCTCATCTCCAGGCTATTTAATGATGGAGTCACTAATTTCACATGATATATATATTTTTAAAAGACTATGAAAGATCTGTAGTGATGTTTTGCCAAAGGGAATCCTTTACTATGGTGAAACTCAGGGCTGCACATGTGTTGATATGAGAGAAGTAGAAATATTTATAGTGAACATTTTCCCTGATTGTATAATCTGGAAACTCCAGTAGCCCATCAAATCGAGCACAGCCAGGCTGTATTTTTATTATTCTGCTAGGATCATGCAATATATCTATTCATAGAGAATCTAAGCAAGCACCCTTCAATGCCCCAATCCTTCAACGGAGACCATATTATTCCTCTGGTAATTCCTGACGTTGCGACAATCGAATTTGATATGTGTCCTCATTATAATTTTATGAAGCAGTAAATACCACCACCTCTCTCCGCCAGGAGGCAATATCCACTGAAGAAGAGACTTCAAACCAAATTGATTTTTGGAAGATCATAGAAAATACATTATTAGTACATTCAGCTCAGCTGCATATTCTATCGCATCTAAAGTTCTAAAACAGAAGCTTTCTGTTCTTTACAAAACTACAGGAGGAGTGGAGGCACACTGAAGGTCTTAATTTTTAAGTGTGTTTGGTTGAAAAGATTTTCCTCTGCCTGGGCTTTGCTAGGGGATGGCTAAGACTCTCTGAGGATATGAACGAAAATGCTGCCAAACAGAGAAAGAGAAAATGAAGGTGGAGAGGGACGCCAAGGATGGACTTGTTCAAACCTTAGGATGACTCACTGGATCAAGAGCCCTGAACAAGAGGCAGAGAACAGAACAAAAACAACAGTTTTGAGCAAATTATAGAAACTTTTTTAGTTGTCCACTTAATGGAATTTGGGCTGATTAAGGTTCTGTATAATTGTTGTTATTGGCATGTTTGATAATTAGTGTAAACTTTAGCCTACTGATAAGTGTAATCAATTTATTCTATGCCTACTTGGGAATGAAACCCAGCATTTTCATAAATTGTTGAAATTCTGAGGGTTTTGGTAAAGAAAAAAAAAAAAGAATTTGTTTTCTTTTGTCTACTGGCAGTGCTCCAACCCTAATTGACTATTAAATCACCAGTTAGATAATTAAGACTTACTGGTGCAAGTTGTTATGAGCTTGGGATTCAGACTCCTAAAGCCTAGGATCAAATCCTGGCTTATCCACTTCTTAGCTGTGTGACTTTGGACAAGTTTCTTATCTCTCTAATATTCTGTTTCCCAATATTTAAAATGCATATAGTAATAATCTAGCTTTTAAAATTAAATAATACAAGGCAGTGAAAGCACTTAGCGTATTATCTGACACAGATTTATTGCTTTACAAATGTTACTTAGTATTATTATTAATTGATAAATTAATTTCTCAATCAATTTAATAGTGAATCCTAGAAAGTACTCTAAATATGTGAGTACTTTAGAAGGCAACTGCCAGAGCTGTGTGTCTGTTAAGGCATAGTCTACAAGGCAGATATGAACCAACTACAAAGCTGTGGAATAGTCACAAGCAGCAAGCCTGTTGGCTCTTGTTCCCAGCTACATGGCTCTGTGTTTTCAAAACAGTGTTCTTTGTAATTGATTAAACTCTAAATTCCTTGAAGAAAAGGAAAACATCCTACATTTCCAATGTTCAGAATTTTGTGTGTGATTTAAAAGGTGCTTGAAAAATCATCGTGTCAGGTGTAGAGAAAGTGGTGCCCCTCAATCCACAGTGTCCTGCCCAGCCTACATCTCTGGCCCAACAAATAGCAAATCTATCAATACTTCTGTAATTACATCTTCTCCTAATAGATGGTGGAACACAGGGAAGTGGCATACATTCTGCCTTATTTTTTAATTCAGAAAATGGGTGTAATCTTTCTGTACGTCATGGTGACTCCAAGTGACTCTTGAATAAAATTATAATCAAAAAGAGAGGATTGCATGAGTTTTCTAATTCATAGTGTGGCCCTTTAAAAGTGATGCAACCAGATTAACCCAGGCTGCACCAAGAACTTTAGTTATCAGCTCTTTCCTCAATCTTTCTTCTGGTGGTCTGTCCAACTTTCCACAGCTCTATCTACTGATGAATACAACATGTACAGAAAGATTTCTTTCATTTTCTGAGTTAAAAATAGGGCAGGACATCATATGACATTTACTTTTCTTTCATCATCTAGTTGGAGGAGTTGTAATTAAAGAATTGATAGATTTGCCATTTCGTGGGCCAGGGAAATAGGCTGGAAAGGACACGGTAGATTCTGAGTTGCATCGCTTTCTCTACTCCTGCCATGAGGGACTGTTGCATATTAGTCGTCTCCTTCCTAAGATTCCCTGTCTAGCTCATAGGCTCCTTTATAAATTGGGAATTCTACCCAAATCCCACTTGACTAGAATTCTGGGTAGAACCTAGGCACTGCTTCCAAGGGCTCAATCTCTCTCTACTTTCTACATCCCTTGAAGCACTGCTGTGAATAGACCGCTCTACAATGCTACATTGCTGGTATCTACTTCACTGTATACATCCCATAAACCAGAGCTGCTTGAACTTGCCTTTACCTGCTTGCCAGTTTTAGAGTTCCAATGTCAACCATTATATAAATCAGCATTTTCCAAACATTAGTCTACAAAATCGAAGTTCTGGGAGATGCTACTAGATGTCCTTTTATTACTATGTACATGGGTCATTATTCAATGGTTTTGGCTTATTAGGGAAATACTTTTTTCCCCCTCTTGGAGAAATACATTGTGTATTAGCATATTAAAGGCTCTGAGATGATTTCTGTATACTTGCTTAATTTTGTTTAATTCAGGATTCTGAGATTTATTTGACTTTAGAACATTTGTAAAATTGCACCTCTTAAATTCACTCCTGTGAGATAGTGTTCCACAGAACACCATTTTGGAAAACTCTGGCCTGGTCCTGGGTCAATGGAAATTTTGTCACTTCTAAGTGGTGGCTCTTTGACTCTCAGTTTAGCCATTGTAGTTCCTTTCCTCTCCACCACTTCTTGTTACTAAGCTCCTGAAATTCTTCTCACCACCACCTGCTAGACTCATGACATGGGTCATGATTCAATGGTTTTGGCTTATTAGAACTTTGTATTTTCTAGTTCCAACTGCCCCAGGGGTTTCTTTGGGAGGAAGAGGATTTTTTTCTTCAGGAATTATTTTATCTATTCATCTTTCAAGGGATTCTATATCTGGTGCAAGACACTTGTTGATCTCTGGCTTTGAAAAATATATTTTTAATATGACAATTAAAAGTACACCCTGTAAATTAGAGCACAACTATCATCTCTTTATGTCAGAACTAAAGTACGAAGCTGGCCCTTGAGCTGTACCTCTGATGTTATATGACATGTCAGCAAGACAACTTTTTGGCTGTGTAGTACCAATAATGATTTTTTTAATCTCACAACTATGAATAAAAGTTCATTGCACTCATTTAAACTTCGATCATGGCTTTCATCTTGAAACCTCCTAATACTAGTGGCATTTACCCTTGTACTCATTATAGGCAAATATCTCACTAAGCTATTAATTGTAAGAATTTATGTTATAGTGCCTTTACAGCAAATGATATTTTAGAGCATCAAGGTCACTAATTGCTGGCCATCTACCTTGTGTCTTGGAGATCATCTTACTTTATTGCTAGGTCCTTTCTCATTACTGACATTATAATTTACATGATCTCTCTTGTTTTCTTCTGCCTTTCCTATGACGTGTGGTTCCATATGCCAAGATACTACATTGGAACACTTATGTAAAGACTGAGCCTTATCAGACTTCCATCTCAGCAGCATATCTCCCTTGTAGTCAATGGTCAATATACGTCAACTGACTGAGTGAATGTATGATTGCTGCACCCATGTTCCCAAACTTTGCAGTCCTCTACTGCTATCTGTGCAACTTATTTTTCTTATTTTTCTTTCCACTATCTTCATCAAACAGATATCAGATCCCCATCTAATATTGGTGAGAAAGGTGTGGTTTATTGCAGATGCTGACTATAGAAGGATGCTCACCTCAAACGTAGCAAAGGAAGAGGGATTTCCAGTGATGACCCTGGGCAGCCAGTGAGTGCAAAAGCTGATGAGCTTATGGTGTGGCCTAGAGTAATGCAGAACCTGAAGGAGAAAAGAAGCAATTAAAATGAAATTCCCTAGCTGGCGACACAGACCATTGGAGAAACCCAACTTTGAACTTAACTTTCCATTATCATGGCTGGGGAAGGGTGAATCATCACCATCTGCTTGGAGAAACCCAACTTTGAACTTAACTTTCCATTATCATGGCTGGGGAAGGGTGAATCATCACCATCTGCTATAAATGGAAGAAAGGCCTTAGGAAAAGGACAAGGAAGAGAAGTAAGGAGGCAGGGAAGGATTAGGAAAAAATGAAAAGGGGAAGATAAATCAAGTTGACCCCTCAGTTGTCTCCTATAAAATGTAAAAGAAGAGGGAAAGGAAAGAAGAAAGATGAAAGGACCCAGAGAACATCAATAAATGAGAATGGTAGCATTAAAATGGGAGAAAGACCATTGGCTTCAGATCACTCAGAGGTGCCATTTACTATTGTTTGACGTTCAATGAGTTACTTGACTTGTTTGAGTCTGCTTCTTCATTAATAAGACAGGATAACAAGAGTTACTGATGGGATTTGAGAAATGAATTTGTACACAATAAAATAACAATAATAGTTGTAGGTAAAGGCACTGTTGTATAGCTGTAGTGGTAGCTAACATTTATTGGGCATTTGCTCTGTGCAAAGCCAAGCACTTAACAAAGAAACCTTTGGTTAATCGTTGCACCCACCATAAGGAGAAGGTCATATAATTATCCTTATTTACAGATGAATAAACTGAACTTTGGAGAGGTTAAATAAGCAGCCCATATCACAAAGGCGTTAAGTAATAAAGCTGGAACTTAAATTCAGTCTGTTTGACTCCAAAGCGGATGTTCTTAACCACTAGACCATATTGTATTGTTTACTCCTTGAAGAATCTACAAAGATAGGATAAGAAGAAGAAAATTTGACCTTAAAAAAACCCAGAGGAAAAGTAAAATCTGACCAGTGAAGAACTGTAGCAACATCTACAGATACAGACAGGTTGAGCCAACCTTTTTTATTCTGTACGTGTAATGGTAGAGGAAGAAAAGTCATGCATATCTACCGAGGTGGGAGAACAGAGCCCAAAGTCATATTAAGAAAGAATAGCATTATGTTGGAGTCTCAAATTAAACTATTAAAAAAAGTTCTGATTAGGCATTTGAATCTGTAGCATAGCTGGTTAGTGTAGCTATATGAATAGAGGTATTCCCTGGCATGAAGCTGTGCATGAAGAAGAGCACCAGGTTTCCCAGAACAGTAGACAAGCAAACAAATGTTCATTAAAAAGTGATTCCTTTGGAGGAGATGATTAATTTTATGGCATTGACAGTGATGATGGTTTCATGGGTGTATCTCCAAACACATCAAGTTGTATACATTAAGCATCTATAGACTTTTATATGTCAATCATAACCCAATAAAGTGATTAAAAATAAATAAATAAAATTATAAGAAAAAAAGTGATGTATATGGCCATAGAACTACAGAACTGCATCCTAGAACAGTAGGATGACAGAAGTCCTTTGGCAGTGGGGTTGTATCCTTGAATAAAGTAGCCACCAAAGAAACTTTAAAATAATTCCAATGTATGTCCTTTAGGAATGATTATTTTCTTGGAAACTGAGGCAGCATCACAGATCCTTCCTGGAATTCTTGAGGGAAGAACTTTCTTAGCAATTCTTCAGTAATCATCAGCTACCTTCCTAAACATCTTCTCCTTAAAGGGTGGGAATAGCCATTTTAAAGGGAACGAAATTAAACTTTATTAATTACAACTTTGACGTTGGAACAAATTAATTAATTTGGAATGAAACCATGAGATATTTGCTGTAATTCAGATTTTTGAGGTTAAGACCTCAAGATCCACCCAGAAATTGGACTTATTTTGGGAAATATATGAAACACAAAGAACCAAGAAGTTTAGGGGAACTTAGTGATGATTTGCTAAATAAGTAAAAATAGACCTGTTATGTCATGTTCAAGTAGGTTTTGGTTAATTTATCAAAACCAGAAGGAACTCAATAAACTGATATACTTAGTTGATGATGGTCCAAATGTTGAGATATTGTTTTTGAGAAGCTAAATCAGTTCCAATCATTTGGACTGGTCACAGCTGGGAAAGCCTTGCACAGATGCGCCTATGAGCTTTGTAAAAGTAGCTCATTATTTTCACATAGGTTCTGATTAATTTAAACCAGTTCTGGTTTACCCAAAATAGTTCTCATTAGTTTAAATGAATTTGGGTTCATGCAGTCCTGTTTAAACCTATCAAAACTACTCGAACCAAGTGAACCACATAAATAAATTTTCCTTGCTTCAAACTGTTGTGAAACTGCAAGATGAACTTAAATCTTTTTGATCCATCTAAAATTTCTATTTAGATCACAGTGTGTCTGACTGAGTAAAAATAGTCATAACTAAATCTCATCCTGTTTAAACTGGATCAGATCCATTTAAAGAACTTTGGTTTCTGCCAGAATTAAAGGAGAACTAACTTAAGTAGAAGGCAACCAAATGATCTGTTGAAATACATGCTATTAAGTACTCTAGTACAATAAAAAAAGGATTATAGTCAACTGGGCTTTCAAAAATAGATGGGAAAGATAAAGAAGATGGATTCACATGGCTACAAGAATGAACAGAAAATAAAATAAAGACAATGGTCCAAAGGAAAGTACTTGTTTAGGAAAGTACTTGTTTAGCAGTTTCTGCTAAACAAAAGTGGCATGGCAGAACTGCTTCACAGGAAAGAGATGTGTCGGGGACAAGGGAAGGAAACAGGGAAGGTAAATAAATCAAGGTGAACGGAAGAAGTCAACAATTATACTGTCATCACATTATAATATGTTATATTATGATGTAAAACTCTGTATTACAAGACACAGAAATACAGTTAACTAGAGTGGCTTAGAAGGAGAGCAGAAAGATTAAGAGGAGTTCATTGCAAACATTCAGGACCTGCATTAATTCAGAGATGCAGTTAAATCACAACTGAATATTGGGATTTATAACACAAATAGCATTTGAGAACCAGAGGCTATTGATGTATACTAAAGAGCTATCAGACATAAAGGATTAGATGTCATTTTAGGATACAAAATAAGAATAATTAAATATACTCTATCTGTGAAAAATACTGGGTTAATAACTTTCATTGTTGTTTAGAAGTGTTGCAGGCAGATAGGGTTTTAGGCAGATAGGAGTTCAATGAATATTATGTGTGAAAGAAAGTGAGCCAAGATGCTGGGTGCCAATCAAGCTTTATTAAAGGAAAAGAATCTGCTGGGCTGTGCTCAAAGTGGAGGGCGGCACCAGCTGTGGGGGATGGGAGAGCTTATATGGACTGATACAATCAAGGAGGAGCATTATGCTAATGCAGAAGCTATGCCACTGGGTGAAGAACTGCGACCATTGGGGAAGCGAAAGGGTTTCTTTTTTGCAGAAGTCACAAGGCTTCTCATAAAGGGAAGGGGGAAGGGGCTTGGTGGTGGAGTAGGAGACAAGGCCGGTGGCTATTTTGCACTTATTGTGTGCACAATGGCGCCCAGTCACATCCAAGATCCATCATTCCTGCCTTTTAAGTAAAGGGAGAAGGGAAAAGGGGCAAAGGCCTCATTCTTCTGAAGCTACTTCCTGCTGGAGATGGGCAAAGATGTAGAAAAAATAAAAGATTTATGTTGGCGGGTAAAACAATTAGGTGGCAGAATATTGGCTTCACCTGGGGAAGCTGTATTCTTCTGGGGAAGGGGTGCTGATTCTGAGGGGCTGATATCCTCCTCTCAGGAACCATTTGGCGACCTTTTGGTTGGTGAAAGCCTGCATACATTCCTGCACGAAATTAGAGAAACACCAAAAGAGACAGAGACCAAAAAGTAGGCTCAGTCCCAGCACAGTTAGGGGTCCTAGTAGGGGCATAAGCCAGAGTATCCAAGGGTTCAGAGACTGGGGCCACCCCCAGGTGTGTTTGTGCTTTGTAAACCTTTGCCTCAGTGATCAATGCTTGCTTTTTAATGATTTAAGTTGTTTTGCATCACCCTGAACTCATTTACTGTCATTGGACTCATTTACATAATAATAGCATTCCTCCCCCAAGGAGAGGCAGGTGACTTCCTTCTTGGCTGTAAGGAAGTCAAGGGCTGACAGTTCTGTAAAGTGACTGTTATGAGTGAGGTGACCTGTCACTGGAGGGAGGAGATGGTATCTATACTTAGTTCTCAGAGCTTTTGATAGAATTGAGAAGCAGTAGCAAGGCCCACTATACCAGTCCTAGTTGCAGGAAGGATCCCTGTCCCAATTAAAAAGGTACAATTAATGCCCTACAGGAGCAGGGAGCACTTCCTTGGGGGGTGGGGAATGAGTTAGTCCCAGTCCCATCTCCATCCTTCCATCTGTCTGGATGATGTTGTCTGGGACAAGCCAAACAAATATGCAAGAAATCACTTTAGCAGGCAGGCAACAGGATAACATAGTTTTACAGAGGAAATATATTCTGGTTTTAGGGCAAGAATGAGGAGGGGATAAGTGAGTGGTAGTGTTTTGTGGTGTTAGTAAGGTAGAGTGTGGGCAGGCCCCAGGCCCTGCACAATGCTGACAGTCCCCACTGAGGTGAGATTAGAGGAAAGTGAAGAGATGTTTGAGGAAACATTGCAGGCTGCATCGAAAGGGAGGGGGGTGACCACAAAGAGTTTCTCATGAAGTGGGAGACAGATGAGTCACTCAGGGACTAGTCTGATTCATTGAGGACTGCATTGTCCCTGCGGACCTGGAACCTTCATGTTCCAGGTAAGGGGGAACAAACTGACATAGGAGGAAAAACACAGGAAGGATGCAAAGGGTTAGGGAGCCAAAAGAATTTAAAGGGTACATTGCTACAATGAAATTGCTAAGAAGCATCCCACTGATAGGAGGTAAAGGAGTGCCAGGAAAAATCTTCCTATAATGTTACACTCCTTTGGGGCATCACTGGCCAATCCTATAGCAAGTACTAGAACAGATAGTATAATAAAGGTTAGGGACATGGGGTGGCATATCCTTATCATGTCCCATGATGTCAAACCCTTGACAGCAGGTTGGGACCAGTCTTAGAGCAGCTCCTGTGTGAAGGAAATGAAGTGGGCCTGCAAGAGTGAGAAGTAATTGCTGGGGGAAAGATCAACCTTCTTCTGGGATTGGGGGAAGAGTGGAGGTCCTGGAGATTTTTAGTTTTGTGGGCCCTAAAATGGACAAAGTGTAAGGAGATGTTGGGTCGAGGGTTGAGCAGAGGGACCCCTCTGGCTTGGTGTTAACAGATTTTTTGGATAAAGTCTCAGGTGCTAGTTTTATCAAGGATAAGTGATACCAATGGGGCCTTGCCTAGTACTTTTACTGCTGTGAAGGTGGTGAGAAGTACTGTGTAAGGCCCTTCCCAACATGGTGAGAGAGGCTTTGGGATTTCAATTTTAATATACACTTGCCATCCCAGGCTCAGTTTAAAGTCTGAGGGGGTGGTGGGGAAAGGATGAGGTAATAGAAGTTTGGCCTGTTCCCGAAGAAGATCCTTAATGTGTGAGAGAGTAGGGAGATACTGGCCTAAAGGCGATGAGCAGGAAGGGGGAGGAGTGAGAGTGAAGGGTCTGCTATACATAAGCTCAAAGAGGCTGAGGCTTGTGGGCTTGTGGGGGGAAGCTTGCAGGTGAGTGAGTGCTAAATGGAGTTAAAAGGGTGGCTGCCACCTAGGCCCATAAACAGGCGGCCCATCTTCAGGCTGTGGTATCTAGTTGTTTAGAGAGGTATGCAACCAGGGATAAAATATCTCTTGCCTCTTGTCCCAAAACCTGTACTGCTAATCCTTGGGTTTTGGTGATATATAGGATAAAAGGATGAGATAGGTTTGGCAGGGATGGAGCTGGGGCTGTGAGGAGAGTGGCTTTAAATCATTGGAAGGGAAAATGAATGGGCTTTGTGGGATCTAAGAGAATGGCATGATCCCCTTTGGCTGCCTCATAAAGTGGCCTTGCTAGCATGCCAAAGTTGGGGATCCACGTGCGGAGATATCCTGCAAGCCCCAGGAAAGAGAGAATTTCACTCTTTGTGATAGGAGTTGGTAGTTCAGGAATTAAACTTTTGTGATCCACTGTTATTTCTCTGGTGTTGGGGGTGAGGTGGACTCCCAAGATGGTGACTGAAGAAGAAATTTGGACCTTGCTGGGGGATACTCGATATTCCCTGGAGGCCAGGAAATTAAGGAGAGCAACAGTGTGGGCCTGTGAATCCTCATAGAATTGGGTATAAAGGAGGAAGTCATCCACATGTTGTATTAATGTGCTAGAGGTTGGAGGAAGTCCAGATAAGTCTTGAGCTAAGGCCTGGCCAAAAAAGTGGGGGCTATCCCAAAACCCCTGAGGTAGTACTATCCAGGTGAGTTGTTGGGAACAACATGTATCAGGATCAGTCCAGGTGAAGGTGAACAGGTTTTGAGAGGAAGGGTGTAAGGAGATAGAAAAAAAGGTGTCTTTGAGGTCAAGTAGAGAGAAGAAACGGGCTCTTGCTGGGATTGTGCATAGAAGAGCATAGGGGTTAGAAGTGATTGAGGTTATGGGTAAAATGGCTGCATTAGTGGCCCTGAGGTCTTGAACTAAATGGTATGAGCCATTAGGCTTTATAACCAGAAGGATGGGAGTATTAGAAAGTGAATGGGTGGGGCATAGCAGATGAGAAGAAAGGAATTGGTTTATAATGGGCTTTAACTCTATTAGGTGTTTATTAGTGATGGGGTAGTATGGGACATTAGGGAAAGAAGAAGGATCACACAGCCTCATGAAGATGGGAGGGTGATGAGTAGCAATGGAGGGTGAGGAGGTATCCCATACTATAGGCTTAACTTTGTCTGGGTCAGACTGGAAGGATGCCAGTCATTTTTAGATTTGGAAAAGGTCCTAAAGAGAAAAGGGGATATGTATCCAGACAAATCCTTTCATCCCTGCCACTTCATGGAGGGGGAATAAAGGAGCCAGAGCTGAGGTGGGATTGTTACCTGACTAAGGGGGAGAAGTAGAGTGGGGTTGGGTGGCTGAGGGTGAAGAGAGGGAAAAGGTGGAGGGACTGGTAAAGGATTTGGAGCATATGGAGGTAGTTGAGGTGGCCCATACAGGGGGCAGAGTAGTCTGATGGATTAAAAGATTAATCTGAGTCTGGAAAGGGGAGGTCGAGCATGAGCTAGGAGAATTTGAGACATAGGACAGTTTTGACAGAGAGAGGACTGTAGTTGGAGATAGAAAAGAGGATTGAACATAAGAAATCTCTCCAGCTTTTGCCATTTCAGTGAGTATCTAAATTGAGAGTGCCATCATGTGGCCACTGGGATCCATTGTAATGAGGTGTTCAAGTTTTAATGTCTCCCTGGAGGCTGAGAGATTGGCCAGGGGATAGCCCGGAGGTGTAGAGCACAGAGTACAGTAGAAAATAAGATGTCTAGGTTTAATGTCTCCCAGGAGGCCAAGGGGTAAATTGGCCAGGAGACAGCCCAAGGGCATAGAACATGGAGGTTTGGATTGTGGGGATCCCATTTAGAGGGTGAGAAAGGGAATGGGCAGTCCTGGTAGAAGAAGGGTGCCAACAAAGAACATCCTCTTTGCTGTCCACCTTCTTTTTGAGAGAAAAGCCATGACCAGCTAATGAAGCACCCCCCAATAGCTGGGGGGCATGAGAGGAGTTCCCCCAGCCAGGTGCCTGGGCTTTGTAGAGACTGTAGTCATAGAGAGTACTTGGGGGAATTTGTAGAAGCAGGACAGACCCACTGACTCACTCTGAATTGAGGCTGATGTTGGATGTGTTGGTCTGAAATGGCAAAAGGAGAGATTCCCAGAGGTATCCGGTCTGGCAGGTCCAGGAAGGGCAGGCAGGAGGGGCCAATCAACTCAAAAGAGGGGATCATCAGATGGTCTGGCCAGGACCCCTCCCAGGTTTCTGCACCATAATGAAAGTGAGCCGAGATGCCGGGTACCCATCAAGTTTTATTAAAGGAAAAGAATCTGCTGGGCTATGCTCAAAATGGAGGAGAGCACGAGACGTGGGGGATGGGAAAGCTTATATGGACCGATACAATCAAGGAGGGGCATTATGCTAATGCGGAAGCTATGTGACTAGGGCGGAGAACTGTATCCTTGTGGAAGCAAAAGGGTTTCTGTTTTGTAGAAGTCACAAGGCTTCTCATAAAGGGAAGGGGGAAGGTGTTTGGTGATAAAGTGGGAGACAAGGCCGTCTGCTATTTTGTGTTTATTGTGTGCACAATGGTTCTGGGCACATCCAAGATCCATCAATGTGGGCCTGTGAAATACTTACATAGGATAAGAATTGGTTTAAATGTGGGGAGCTAAAATTTTAACTGCAGATATTTTTTAAAAATTATAATGTATACAGATATGTACGAATGAAAGGGTAAAACTATGGGAAGATAATAAAGGTATGAGTGGACAGTGCATTAAAATTATAATGGTGGACAACTAAAAACCTTGGGCCTTATATCTATAGAACACTCAAAAAGATTTTTAAAGTTGGAGAGAAGGCGGCAGACTCGCTGAAGACCTCAGGACCAAGAAACAACATGATGGCAAGGTGCCTGGTAATTCATTCATTCATTCATTCATTTATTCATTTATCTATTATTTTCTTTACTTTTTAACAGAGCAAAGCAAGGTTTATTGAAGTACACTTTTCCAAGGGAGGAACAGGTCATGTCAAGGGAGATGATGGTGCTGAACAATGTTGGGCTTAGGAATTTATTTGATTAAACTTCCAGGCCGTTCTAAGATATGTCATGGTGAAGGGTATGTTTATGTCACTCAATTGGCACTTGCAGGCTATGTGACTGTGTGCGACTGTTTTCTTTCTTTTCTAAAAAAATTTAATGAATTGAAATTGATTATACATGTTTTTTGCTTCAATACCAAGATATGTTGATCAAATCAATATTACTAGCATATATATTGTTACATATCGTAATTATTCTTTATGCCCCTTGTTCAATCTCTCTCCATCCTCCTCTCCTTCCCTCCTCACCCCTCTAATTACCCTAGATTTCTTCTCTCCTTCTGAAAGAATAATGGTTACTCTGTTGATTTGTTGCTTGGATGATCTGTCCAATGCTGAGAGGTGTGATCAGGTCCCCCAATATTATCTTGGAGCAAATGCTTCTTTTGTCACTCTGAAATGGGCTTTGCAGACAGAAATATCCTCTTCTTTTCTTTATTTCTGCTGGTGACTCTCTTTGTGTCAATGCACTCCAGTGGCTGGTGGACCATCTTCATGGTGGTTGTGGTGTCTAGCTGCTTTCACAGCAGACATGGTTATTGTGGTGGGCTACCTACATGGAGGTGATATTTTTGGCATGCTCCTTGGCACTGGCAGTGTGCCTGGTTGTGGGGAGTATCTGGTTCCTGGCTCCATACCTCAGGTTCGCAGGAAGGCCTGAGGTGTTGGCGCAGTGTGCCTGGTTGTGGGAGGTGGGTCTGGTTCCTTGTGTAGTATTCTTAAAGTAAACGTACTTCACAGGGCCTGGGTTTCCAAAGACTTGCAGTATCAAATATTGACCTTGTAGAGGACTGGAAATTTTCCTCAGGCCATAAAGTGTCTGGTGTAAGATAAACATTTGTAACACAGCAAGGTTGCTGGCTCAAGGACAGGCTAGTTACTGATTGTTATGTAAAGATACTGAGAAATTGCTGTAAGATCATTTAATTGTCTAATGGAATGTCATGTGACTTATTTCACTGAAAATTACCAGCCTATATTGTTAAACTATAATCCCACCTATGTTCTCTTCCTGTAACTTCCTGGTCTGGAAAATAAATGCAGAAAGATAACCCCAATTTGGAAAGATAACCCCCGAGGAAGGGATGCCTCTCACTTGAGCATTCCCAAGGGAAGTTAACTGCTTCAGGGCCTCTCACTACTCAGAAGAGATGGGCTTTGAATAATCCTTTGCATCTCTGTCACCCAGGGGAAGTGGGGTGACAAATCCATGGGGGGAAAACCAACAATTCCTGTCTCTTTACCTCAGGTTCCAAGGTGCTGGGCTGGTGTGCCTGGTTTTGGGAGGGTGGTCCAGTACCTGGATCCATGCCTCAGTCCCTGGGTGGGCCTCAAGGCACTGGTTGTGTACCTGGGCCAGAACTAATTTTTTGTCCCTTGCTTACTTCTAAAATGGAAGAACTTCCTGTGGGAACCAGTACTTGAGCTGTGTGATTGAGTTAACTTGCTGCTTTGCTGCTGTTTCCCTAGGGAAGGCTTTTTGTGCAGCTCATGGTTTTATGGTTGACCTTATAGGTACTTCTGGCTCTCCAGAGATCTGTTGCACCTGGGTTGTGTAGAATCTCTGATCTTGGCCTGAGTTTATTCATCAAACTGTACCCCATGCAATTCTGTATTCCCGACCAGTCTCCACTGAGTGGCCTGTACTGATTGGGGGAAGATTGGCTGTCTTTCCTGTGTCCCAGTGTTCTCCAGGTGGGCCTGTCTCCCCCACCACCCATGCTCCATACACTTCCTGTGGGACAGGCCCTGTGCCGGTCCGTTGCATTGACTCACCAGCCTCTAAATAGCTCCCCTTTTACAGCTGTTCTGGCTCCTTGCTCCTGCGTGGGTCCATGGGAACCCTATTAGTGGTTTTGCTGGCTTGGGGGCCACCAAAGCTCTCTTCTCTCCTGCCACTTCCAAGTAACTCCATGTGAAGGGCACAGCTGTGGCTTTTACTGGCTCCTGCTCTGAGCACTCAGCAGCTCCAGTCTTAAAGTGGCCATGGCCCAAAATACTCAGAGCAGGTTTTTCTTTCTCTCATTGTGGTTTCTCCTGCCTCCATCAACTTCGTATGTCTCTCCTCCTCTTCCCCTGAGCTCCAGTGGCCCCAGCTTGGCTGATGTTATATTTTTATAGTTGTAAATTGGTTGATTTGTGGGAGAGAGTGATGCTGGGAACTTTCTATTCTGCCATCTTGACCAGAACATTCATTTATCTATTTATTAATGTATACTTGGAGATGAAAAAACTGACAACACCCAGAATGCCAAAATGCTCAAAAAAACAGCAAATAAGAAAAAAAGTTCCAACAAAATCCTCTTCTCTGGCAAATGACCAGGAAAGAGGCTGTCTAACAAGACAGAGAAGTTTGGGACAAAAAGTGCTCTACTCCAGCCAAACACCACAGAATAAACTATGATCCCATCCACACCCACACTAGTCTGAGAAGGGAACTTAGATTTTCTAATGAGGCTGCAATGAGACAACAAAACATTACCACCAGGGTGGTGGCAGAGAATGTCAAGAAGGGAGCTAGGATTTCATCCCCATCCATCAGTGTCACTGAAGGACATGTGGGGAGTCTGGACTTCCATTCAAAACGTGGAGTAATAATATGCCTTTCCCCTCCTGTCTTGGCAGGTGTCATGGAATTCTCACAGAGAGCCAGGATTTCAGCTCATTGTGATAACAGGCCATCCTAACACATGGCACTCAATGCAAGCTTGTTTCCTTCTACCTAAATGCATTAATGTTTGCAATAGAATAGCGTATGTCAGAAGCTAGGTGCTCCATTCTTGCCTGCTTCCTTCCCATATGCATTAATAAGGTTGCAAGGCATGTATTAAGTCTCAATACATGTTCGTTTCCTCGCCACTACATGAGAAAAGTTGTTCTAGTTCAGTATATGATATGTACTAAGGGTTCAATGTATGCTTTGATTCTCCAATGTGAGTGAAAGGTTGTACTAAAATAGTGCCTGGCATATACTAGGCATTCAAAGCACTCTTGCTTTCTTTACTCTATGTGAGAATAATGTTGCCTAATCTGGTATATAGTAGGCACTTTTTAATGAATGCTCATTTTCCCCCTTTATGCAAGTAATGCTGTATTAGAAGAATGTGTGATATACTAGGCACTCAAAGCATCCTTGTTTATTTCCCTATGTGTAAGTAATGTTGTACTGTCACCTCTGTGTGAATACTGTTATGCTAGAATAATACCTGGGATAAAAGACATACTCTATGTATGCTCAATTCCTGTCAATAATGTTACAATGGACTAGTACCAGAAATATATAGGCTCAATGGATGCTTATTTCCTTCCACCTTTATGAGAATAAATTTATACTAGTATAGTGCATGCTGTGTGTTAGACACTCAAAAAAATCTTATGTTCTTCACTCATGTGTGAGTAAGCTTATGCTAGAATAGTGTTTGGTATGTACTGGGCACTCCTGCATGCTTAGTTAATTCTCCTGTGTGTGAGTAAAATTTTTCTGGCACATAGTTTGGCCTATACTCGGTGCCACATGCAGGCTTGTTTTCTCCTCCTGTGTGTGGATGTGTTGCAACTGAATAGTATCAATTATACATTATATCTAATTCATGCATGCCTCCTCCTCCATTTGTGTGAGTAATGTTATACAGAGTAGTGTCTCTCATGTACTTAGAGTTCAATACGTTCCTGTTTCCTTACACCATGTGTGAGTAGAGTTACAGTAGACTAGTACCTGGAATATACTAGGTGCTTCATACCTGCTGATTTTCTTCTGCTATGTGTGAATATGTCTCCACTGGGCCAGAACCTGGTATATGCTAAATGTGCAATACAGGCTTCCTTCCTTCCACATATGTGTGAGTAATGATGTACTAGAATACTGTCTGACATATCCCTGCTCCATGCAGTCTTGTTTTTTGTGTGTGTGTGCTTATGTTTCACTAGAATTGTATCCTGCATCTATAGTACTAGGTTTCCAATGTTTGCTTCTTTCCACCAGGTATAAGTAGGTTATAATAGACTAATGCCTGAAATGTACTAAATACTTAATGAATATTTATTTCTTTTCCTCATTTGAGAATAAAGTTGTACTAAAATAGTACTTGCAATATATTACTTATTTAAGTAGAATTTCTTTTTTTCCCATTATATGTATGTAATATTTTACTCTGAGTGCCTGGCAATATTGTGTGCTTCAAGTATGCTCATCTTCTTCACTTAGATGTGAGTAAGAATGTTCAAGAATATTACTGGGCATGTATTATGTACTCCATACATGTTCTGTCCATTTCCACGTATGTGAGTAAGCTGTACAAAATTATTACTTGCATATATAATGTTCTTAATGGATACTCGTGTCCTGTTCCTTATGTGTGAATAATATTGTACCCACCATGTTCTAAGTGCTCAATGAATTATTCTTTCCTTCCTCTTATGTGAGTAATGTCCTGCAAGAATAGTGCCTGGCTTAACCTAAGTGCAAAATGCATGCATGTATTCTTTATCCGATGTAAGAGTAAGGCTGTACTAGAAAAATGCTTGGCATACACTGGGCACTTAATGAATGATTGTGTCCTTTCTCCTAATTGTGAGTTATGTTGTGTTGAAATAGTGCTCGGCACCAGATGCTCCATGCATGCCTGTTTTCTTCTCATGTGAGTGGGTAAATTATACTAGAATAGACAAATATTAGGCACTTAATACATGTGTCATTCTACTGATTTGTGAATGATATTGTACTAGGAAAGAACCTGGAATATACCTGGCAATTAGTACATATTTATTTCCTTTTCCAATGTGAGGGTAAAAGTTTACAATAGTAAACAATAGTATTACAATAGTACCCGGCATAAAGGAGGTACTCATTGCAGGTGTGCTCCTTCCCCCATGCATGAATAAAGTTATACAAGAATAGACCCTCAAATATACTTATGGTTTAATAAATGACTGCTTCCTTCCCTCAATGTGTGAGTAACATTGCGAGAATAATGCCTGGCTTATACAAAGCACCTGATGCACGTCTGTTTGCTTCCTTTTTTATGTGAGAAATGTCCTAGAAGAATGTCTGAAGTATTCTAGTTGCTTTGTCATGCTTATTTTCTTCTCATATATGTGAGTAAGGTTGTATGTAAGGTTGTATGTCACATACTAAGTTGTCAGTGTATGCCCTCCCACACATGTGTGAGCAAATTGTACTAGAAGAGTATGTGACATTCCCAAGTGATCATAGTATTTGCTATTCCCCCATATGTGAGTAATTTGCTATTAAAATAGTACCTGGCATATGTGCTCAATAAATGCTGGTTCCCTTCCCCTGTTACTGAGTCAAATTGTCCTAGAATTGTGCCTGGCAAATATTTGGTGCTCAATTCAATCTTATTTCCTTCCCTATGAAGTACTGTTATTCTAGAATGGGACCAGGCATACACTAGATACTCAATGCAAGCTTGTTTCTTGTCCCTATGTGTGCGCAGAATTGTACTAGAATAGTGCTTGGGATATACTATGTATTCTTTGTGTGCTCAATTCCTCCTCACAAGTATGAGTAATGTAGTACAATAGTAGCATGAATATATTAGAGGCTCAATGCATACTTATTTCCTTCCACTTATATGAGAGTAAGTTTGTACTACAAAAGTGCCTGCCGTATAATAGGCACTCAAGGAAAACCTTATGTCCTTCACTGATGCATGAGTAACATTGCATAGAATACTACCTGGCATATAGGAGGTGCTCAATGTGTGATTACTTAATTCCCTTTTGTGTGAATAATGTTATTCTAACATAGTTTGGCATATTCTAGGATTGTTTTCTTCCTTTATGTGTAAATATGTTGAATAAAAAATATCAGGTATATATAAAGAACTTGTGTCGGTCAGCGTTTTCAATAGAAATAAATACAATCAAAATGATATATGTGTATATATATATATAAAATATATCCAACTGCATGTGTATATACTTATACACACATACACACGAGGAGTCTTTAAAACATTCATGGAAAGTGTGTATTATGAATAAACTATGCATGGATTGCAAAATATTTTTTTCAGAAAAATAAAGTTGGACTAACTTGTTATAATATGTCTGAACAGGATTTAGTTTGAGGCATTAAGAAAGATAAAGCATCAGTTTGAAAAGAGCTCCTCTCAGAGCAAAATGAATTCTGCTAAAATCAAAGCAAGAACAAACATGAAATTGATAAAGTTGGGTGGAAGAATGGTGAAATCATTCATGCTTTGCAAAAAGTTTATGGGGACAGTGACCCAAAGAAATCTGCGGTTTACAATTGGATAATTCATTTAAGAAAGGATGAGACAAGGTTGAAGATGAAGCCCACAGCCACAGACCATCCACATCAATTTGTGAGGAAAAAATTAATCTTGTTCATGCCCTGATTGAAGAGGACCAAAGATGAGTGGTAGAAACAATAGCCAACACCATAAACATCTCAACTGGTTCAGCTGACAAAATTCTGACTGAAAAATTAAAGTTGAGCAAACTTTCTTTTTGATGGGTGCCAAAAGTGTTTCGCCCAGATCAGCTGCAAAGAACAGAGCTTTCAATGGAAATTGTAAACAAGTGGGATCAAGATCCTGAAGCATTTATTTGAAGAAATGTAACAGGAGATAAAACATTGCTTTGCCAGTATGATCTTGAAGACAAAGCACAATCAAAGCAGTGGTACCAAGAGATGGAAGTCACCCAGTCAAAGCCACAGCAGACTTGTCAAAAGCAAAGGTCATGCAACAGTTTCTTTGTATGCTCAAGGCATTTTGCTTGTTGCCTTTCTGGAGGACCAAACAACACTAACATCTGCTTATTAAGAGAGTGTTTTCAGAAAATTAGCCAAAGCTTTGGCAGAAAATCTTCTATAAGATCTTCACGACAGAGTCCTTCATCACGACAATGCTCTGATTGTAAATATTTATGGGGCACAGAGTTATATTTCAATACGTGTATGCAATGTGTGACGATCTATTCAGGGTAATTAGCATATTCATCATTCTAAAGCAATAATTTCTTTGTGATGTGTGCTGTTGATCTCCTCCCTTCTAGTCATTTGGTAACATGCAGTAAATCATTGTTAATTATAGATTCCTAGGTAGACTTTACACCAATAAGACTTATTTTTCCTATCTAGTTATAATTTTGTGTCCATTAACCAGTTTTTCATTATCCTCCCCTCTTTTCACCTCTAGTAACCACAGTTCTTCTCTCTCCTTTTAACAGTTCAACTTAATATTATTATTTATTTGTTTTTGTTTTGTTCTCTTTTTTAGCTCCCACAGATGAATGAGAACATGCTGTATTTCTCTTTCTGTGCCTGGTTTATTTCACTTAACATAATTTTCTCCAGGCTCATAATGTTTCTGTAAATGGCAGAATTTCATTCTTTTCTATAGCTGAGTAGTATTCTATTAAGTATATGTATCATATTATCCTTATCTAGTCATCTGTCAATGGAGATTTAGGTTGGTTCCAACTCTTGGCTATTGTGAACAGAGCTGTGATAAACTGGGAGTCCAGCTATACCTTCGACATAATGCTTTCCATTCCTTTAGGTAGGCACCCAGTAGTGGGATTGCTGGGCCGTATGGTAATTCTATCTGTAGCTGTTCAAGAAATCTCCACACTCTTCTCCATGATGGCTGTACTAATTTACAATCACACCAACAAAGTATAAGTGTTCCCCTTTCTTTGCATCTTTCTATTCTTTTGATGCAAGCAATTATTGCAATAAACTTCCCTCTAAGTACTGCTTTTGCAGTACCATATAGATTTTGGTAAGTTGTGCTTCTATTTTCATTAGTTTAAAGGAATTTTTTAATTTCCTGCTTTATTTCTTCTTTGGCCTGTTGGTTGTTCTGGAGCATGTTGTTTAATTTGCATGTGTTTGTATAGTTTTCAAAGTTTCACTTGCTATTGAATTCTAGTTTTATTCTATTTTGGTCTGAAAAAAATACTTGATATGACTTCAATCTTTTTAAATTTGTTGAGACTTGATTTGTGACCTGCTGTGTATTGATTGAATTGCTTGCCAAAATTTATATATTAGAAGCTTAATTTTCACTGTAACTATTAAAGGTGGGAAATCCTATTATAGTAATTGAAAGGTGGGGCTTTGAAGAGATGATTAGATTGTAGGACCATGCCATAGTGAATACATTAATAATGGTGGTCAGGGGTGTGGTTCTGCGGGCTTTAAAAAGAGAATGTGTGAGGAACTGTCTCTCTCTTTTCTCTGCCTTTTCAAAACGTGATACCCTGAATTGCCGTAGTCACCATGAGAACAGAGCCCTCCCCAAATGTGTTCTAGGGACTTTGGATTTCCCAGCCTCCAAAACTGTAAGCAATTAATTTCATTTTCTTTATAAATTACATCACGAAGGAAATAAGCACAGATGGTCCCAAACTTACAATAGTTTGACTTATGATTTTTTTACTTAACAATGGGTTTATCGGGTTATTAAGTGCATTTTTCATTTATGATATTTTCAACTTATGATGGGTTTATCAGGACGTAACCCCATCATAAGTCAAGGAGAGCCTGCATACGTGTGAGTAATGTTGTACTGGAATAGTGCCTGCATATATTCAGTACCCTGTATGATCTTGTTACCCACCCCTATAACTGAGTAGTGGTGTACTGTAATAGTACCTGGTATATGGTAGCATTTGATGCATGCTTACATCCTGTTCCTGATGTGTGAGTAATGTTATATTTGGTAAGTGCCTGACATGTATTAGATGCTCAATGAATTCTTTCTCCTGTTTTCTGTGTGTGACTAAAGTAATAGAGTAGCACCTGGCCTTTACTAGACACTCACCATGTCCTTGTTTCCTTCCTCATCTTTAAGTAACCTTGTACTGGAATAGTGCCTGTCGAATATTAGGTATTAAATGCATGGTTGTATTTTTCCATTTATTTGTGAATAATATTGTATTTGCAAAAAGTCTGACATTCACTTGGCACTTAATGAATGCATATCTCACATGTCAATGCAAGATAACATTGCACTAGTATAGAACTTGGCATACAACAGGCACTTAATGTATGCATGCATTTTTTTTTTCCTATTTGTGAGTAATACTTCACTAAAATATTGCCCGGTTTATACCAGATACTGTATGTATGGTAGTTTATTTTCCCCTGTGTTAGATTATTATTTGACTTGATTAGTACCCACCATGTGTCAGGGAATTAATGCATGCTTACTTTCTTTTTCCAATGTGTGAGATATGTCATATTATAATAGTGTCAGACATATGCAACATGCTACATTCAAGACTGTTTCTTTCCCCTACATGTGAGTAAATTTGTACTAGAATACTATCTGCCCTATAAAAAGTGCATATGACTTATTGCTTCCTTTATCCTGTTGTGATTACTGTTGTACCTGGCATTTTTGAGACACTTGATGCAATATTATTTCTTTCCCTTTGTGTGAGTATGTTGTACTAGAATAGCGCTTGGCATATTTTAGGTACTCAATGCATTCTTATGTTCTCTGGCTTCTTTGGCTAAGTAAGAAATACTGGCTGGCATAGAAGGGTACTTTATGCATGCGGGCTATTTTTTTCTCTAATTGTAGGCAACGCTGTACTATTATACTACTGGTAATGTTAGGTATTCCAGGCATGCCCATTCCCTTCTCCTTGAGTGAGTAAGCTTATATAAGAAAAACACCTTGCGTATACTGGTGGCTTGTTTTTTCCCCCAGTGTGTGAGTAATGTTGTACTGCAGTAGTACCTTACATTTACTAGATGATCAAAGCATGCTCATTTCTTCCCCCTGTGTGTGGGTAATGTCATACCTGGCATATACAAGATACTTAATGCAATCTTGCTTTCTTTCTCTTATGTATGAATAATGTTTTACTAGAGTAGGATTTGGCAAATAGTAACCATTCAAAGCATGATCATTTCTTTCATCCTATGTGTGAGTTATGCTATATTAGAATACTTCCTGGCATATATTAGGTGCTTCATGCATCCATGTTTCCTTTCCCCGTCTGTATGTTTGTACTAAAATAGGGCCTTTTATACTCTTAGCACTTAATGCATTGTGTTTTCTTCTCCCTGTAGGTAAGTAATGATAAATTATAACAGTGCCTTGCATAAACTGCTTACTCAGTGCATGCTCTTTTCTTTCCCTTATGTGTGGATAATATATATATATATATATATTTTTTTTTTTCTGGAATAGTACCTAGCATATACTAGGTATTTCATTCATGCATGTTTTCTTTCCATATATGGAAATAAGATTCTACTAAAATAGCACCTGCTATGTATCGAATGATTAAGTCATGCTTGTTTGCTTCCCTATATGTATTAGTAATGTTGTAGTGAAATGATGTCTAGCATATTCTAGGTACTCAATGTAATCTTGTTTCTTTCTTCTTAATTATGAATCATGTTTTACTAGAATAGCGTTTGGCCTAAACTAAGCTCTGAATTTATGTTCATTCCCTTCCCTTTTGGATGAATAACATTGTAAAACAGTACAATGGCATATACCAGAGTATGAATACATGCTCATTTCCTTCCTTTATGTGTAAGTTTGTAATAGAGTAGTATCTGGTATATACTAGGCAATTAATGTAGCTTACCTCTTTCTTTCCATATGTGAGTAATGTGATGTTAAAATAATGCCTGGCAAATGCTACATGTTCCATGCAGGTTTTTGTCACCCTTTGTTTGTGAAGAATATACTAGAATAGTCCTTGGCATGTAGTAAACTCTCAGTGCATATTTCTTTCCATGTATGTTTGTAATGTCATAATCTAATAGTAACTGGTATGTATTAGGTGCTTAATGCATGCCATTGAATTTGCTCTATATGTGAGTAATGTATTAGACTAGTGCCAATAATATACTAGTTATTATCTTTACTAGTTTCCTTCCCTTATGTCTGTATAATGTCATGCTAGATTACACTTCACATATACTAGATAATTAAAGCATATTTTTATCCTCACTTTTGAGTAATACTATAATAGAATAGTACCTGGAATATACTAGGAGCTTTATCTACCCTTGTTTACTTTCCTTATCTATAAATAACACTAAACTAGAATTGTTCCTGTCTCATATACTTGGTGCTTACTGAAGACTGGATGCTACTGAACCTCATTGAAAGCTTAAATCCACACTGTAAATGTTGAGGGTGGGAAATCCTATTTTGGTAATTGAAAGGTGGGGCCTTGAAGAGGTGATTAGATTGTAGAATCATGCCTTAGTGAATGGATTAAAAATGGTGGTCATGGGCATGGTTCTGAGGGCTGTAAAAGAAGAGCACATGAGAGTTTGGTTTCTCTCTACTCCACCATTTTCTGCCATGTGAGACCCCTGGATCACTGTCACTACCACCAAGACCCTCATCAGATGTGTTCCCTGGACTTTGGACTTCCCGGCCTCAGAAACCGCAAGCAATAAATTTTATTTTCTTTAAATCACCCAGTTCCAAGTATTTTGCCAAAACCAATAGAAATGGACTAATACATAAAATTGGTACCAGAGAAGTGGGGTGTTGCTTATAACAAATACTTGAAAATGTGGAAGTGGCTTTGGATGGGTGTTGAGGAGAGGCTAGAGGAATTTGAAGAAGCCAGCTAGAAAAAGCCTAGATGACAGTAAGAATTTAGAAGACAAGAAAACCAGGGAAAGTTTTAGAGATTGGTTAAATGGTGGTGACCAGAATGCTTATGGAAATATGGACAGTAAAGACCATTTTAAGGAGGTCTCAGATGAAAATAATAAGCAGATTTTGGAAACTGGGGCAAAGATCACCCTTGCTGTGAAATGGCAAGGAACTTGGCTGCATTGTGTCCATGCCTTAGGAGTTTGTAGAAATTGGAACTTAAGAGCTGTAAACCAGAGTATTTGGTGGAAAAATTTTCTTTTTCTTTTTTTTTTTTTTTACCTTTTTGTCTTTTTTTCATGACCGGTAACGGGATCGCAACCCTCAGTGTCACACCCGTACTGTGACCGGCAACAGGATCGCAACCCTCAGTGTCACACCCGTACTGTGACCGGCAACAGGATCGCAACCCTCAGTGTCGCGCCGCACCGTGCTCAACCAGTGAGCCGACCAGTCTCTATATGGGATCCGAACCCTTGGCGGGAGCGATCGCAACCCTCAGTGTCACACCCGTACTGTGACCGGCAACAGGATCGCAACCCTCAGTGTCACGCCGCACCGTGCTCAACCAGTGAGCCGACCAGTCTCTATATGGGATCCGAACCCTTGGCGGGAGCGCCACCACACTCCCAAGTGCTGCACTCAACCGAGTGCGCCACTGGGCCGGCCCTGGTGGAAAAAATTTCTAAACAGCAAAACATTCAGGAAGCTGAATGGCTACTTGTAACAGCCTATGCTGTTACAGTGGCAAAGGAATCATGTAAAGCCAGAATTTTAAAGGAAAGCAGAGAGTAAAGATTCAGAAAATTTGCGGCCTGGTCATGTGGTAGAGAATCAGAGAGTATTTTCAGTGGAGAAATCCAATGGTGCAGCAAAGGGATTGGTTGCTAAAGACATTAGCATGGTTTTGAGGCAGCCAGGTGTGGACAGCCAAGACAATAGGGGAAAGGCCTTGAAGGCATTTCAGAGATCTTAGATTCTGCTTCTCCTTCCAGGGGCCTATGGAGACAGAATGGTCTTGGGAATAGGCCTGAGGTACCCTCCACTGACTTGCTACCCAGGGCCACCTCAGGAAGCTGCTTGCAGCACCAGCATTCTGTTTGTTTTGACTTTTCCAGCTGTGGCTAAATTGGCTCCAGGTGTGGCTATACCCACAGATTTGGAAAATATCAGTTGGAAGCCTTAGCATCCACTCAGGGTTAAGTTTGCAGGCTCACAGAATGCTAGAGTTATGGAGGCTTGGGAGCCTCCACCTCAATTTCAAAGGATGTATGGAAAATCCTGGGGACCCAGGAAGAGATCTGTCACAGGGGTGGAGTCACCACAGATAGCCTTTGCTAGAGCAATGCCAAGTGGGAATGTGGGGTTGGAGTTACAGCAGAAAAGCCCCACCAGTGCCATGTCTAGTGGAGCTGTGAGAGTCAGACCACCATGGAGACTGCAGACTTGTGGAGCTAGAAGAGTGGAACACGGGCCCAGGAGAGCTGAAATGTGGCCTGAAGCCAGGAAAACCATAGAAGCAAATCTGCCCAAGGACTTGGGGACCCAACCTCCACACCAGTGTGAAGAGGTTGTCGAACATGATTCACCAGCTTTGAGATTTGATGCCTGCCCTGCTGGGTTTCAGACTTGTTTGGGACCTGTTACACCTTTCTTTTGCCCTATTTCTCCCCTTTTGAATGGGAATATGTATTCTATGTTTGTCCCACAATTGTATCTAGCAATACATAACTTGTTTTGATCTCACAGATGGGACTTTGAACTTTAGACTTCTGGGCTGAAACAAGTTAAGATTTGGGGGATGAAATGATTGTATCTGTATGTGAAAAGGACATGAGTTTTGGGGGTTCAGGGATGGAATGCTGTAGACTGGATGCCCCCCTCCCCACACATCACTTATGTGTGAATAATATTTTTTTTTTGGAATAATACCTGACATACACTAGGAATTTCATTCATGCATGGTTTCTTTCCATATATGGAAATAAGATTGTACATTCAGTGCATGCTCATTTCTTTCTTCCCTGTGTGAGCACGTTGTATTTTAACAGTTTAGTGTGTGTTTCTTTACTTCTTAAATGTCAGTACTGTTACAATAGAATAGTACTCTAGATATTCAGTGAATACTCTTCTTCTTCCATATATAAGTAAATGTTTAGTAGAAAGGCACCTGGTATTAGAGATAGGAAAGGGGGTGGGGGTTTAGTGAGAAATTGGTTAATGGTCACAAAGAATGATTATATTTTGTAATGATCGATATACTAATTATCCTGATTTGATCATCACATATTGTATACAGGTATTGATATTCAACTCTACACCCCACAAATATGTACAATCAATTACATTTCAATAAAAAAAAAAGAAAGGCATCTGGAATACCTTTCTTATATATATCTATATACCTATTTCCTGGCACCTACTGAATGCCAGGCAATATCCTACTGGAAGTTTTCTAATGCATCAGGATATGTGTGTGTGTGTGTGTGTGTGTGTGTGTGTGTGTATCCAACAGTGGAAGAATGCACATTCTTCTCTAGAACACATGAAACACTCTCCAGGATAGACCATATGTTAGGCCACAAAACAAGTCTTAACGAATTTAAGAATATTGAAATATTATCTAGTATTGCTTTCAACCACAATGGTATGGAACTATAAATTAATAACGTGAGGAATCTTGGAAAATTCACAAATAAGTGGAAATTAAATAACTTGCTCCTGAACAACCAATGGGTCACAGATTTCAAAAGGGATATTAAAAAAAATACCTTGAGACAAATCACAATGAAACCACAACATACCAAAACGTATGGGGTGCAGGAAAGGCAGTTATAAGAGGTAAATTTATAGCAATAAATGCCTACGTTTAAAAAGAAAATAAATCCCATATAAATAGCCTAATATTATGCCTCAAGGAGCTAGAAAAAGAACAAACTGAACCCAAAGTTAGCAGAAGGAAGGAAATAGTATAGATCAGAACACAAATGTATCAGTTAGAGAATAGAAAATCCACAGAAAAAGTTAATAAAACTTTTTCGCTTTTTGAAAAAATAAATAAAATTGAGAAACTCTTAGACTAAGAAAAAAAGAGAAGACTCAAATAAAGAAAATGAGAAATAAAGGTGGAGACATTACAACAGACACTTCAGTAGTAAAAAGGATCATGAAGAACTACTAGGAACAATTTTATGACAACAAATTGGATAACCTAGGGGAAATGGATACATTTCTAGAAAAAAACAACCTACTAAGATTGAATTAGGAAGAAAAAGAAAGCTTGAAAAGACCAAAACCAAATAAAGAGATTAAATAGTAATTTAAAGCCTCTGAACAAAGAAAAGCCCATGACCAGAAGGATCCACAGGTGAATTCTACCAAATTTCCAAAGAAGAATTAGTACCAATTCTTTTAAACTTTTCTAAAAATCAGAGCTGGAGGGGATACATCTAAACACATTTTTTTGAGGCCAGCATCACTTTGATACCTAAGCCAAAGAAAAAAATAGTAGTATAGACCAGTATCTCTGACAAATATTGATTCAAAAATCCTCAATAAAATATTAGCAAACAGTTCAACAACACATCCAAAAGTTTATATGTTGTGACCAAGTGGGATTTATCCTTGGCATGTGATGATGTTTAATATAGACAAAATGACCAATGTGATACATCATATTAACATAATAAAACAGTAAAACCTCATATTATCTCAGTTGAAGCAGAAAAAGCGTTTAGCAAAGTTCAACATCCATTCTTAATAAACACTCTTAGCAGCTTAGGTATGGAAGGAAAGGTCCTCAACACAATAAAAGCCATTTATGAAAAACCCACAGCTAACATTGTAATCAATGGGGAAAAACTGAAAGCTTTTCCACTAAGATCTGATACAAGGCAAGGATTCCCACTCTCTCTTCTTCTATTCAACATAGCAATGCAAGTATTAGTGAGAGCAATCAGACAAGAAAAAGAAATAGAAGACATCTAAATAAGAAAGGAAGTAAAATTATCTCTATTTTCTGATGATGTAATTCTATACGTAGAACACTTCAAACATTCCACACACGCACACAAATACTGTTAGAACCAAAAGTAAATTCTGGAGCTGATGCAGGTCCAAATGTTATAAAACACTATATTGGTGATGCTTTGATAATATCACAAACTAATATCAGAGTCAGCTAGGGCTGACTTAAATACAGTGCTGACACACATAACTTCTAGAGGCTGGTTAATAAATCCAGCAAAGGGCCAAGTGAAACATCCAACAGTGAAATTCTTAGGAATAAACTGGACAGGAGCCACCTGTGACATTCCACAGAAAACTAAAAATAAACTGCTTTTGCTGAATACCCTTGGATCTAAGCAAGAATCAATACCTCTTCATGTTGTTTGAATTTTGAAGGATGCATACTTCACATCTTGACTTATTCCTAGTTCCTATCAATGAACTTACCCAAAAGAAGGCCATATTTGAATGGGGGCCTGAACATGGCAGACTGTTTGCATTACAAAAAGTGGTAAGTCAATCAAAGCCTTTGAACCCTTATGATTTTCTGAGTGAAATGATTTGGGGAGTATCTCTAACTCACACTTAGGCAAACTGGAGTAGGCCAAAATGCATGCTGCTTTATTTGCAATGATGGGAAAATCAAACAACAGTAAGAACCTCAAAGCCTTGATATATTCTGATTCATGAGGGTTGGCCAATGATCTGGCCATATGGTGAGGCAGATGAGCAATGGAAAACTGGCTGATTAATAGAATGAGCATATAGGGCATGGTTCTATGAAAATCACAATAAGAAATTAAGGGGCACATTAATGTAGGACATATCTATGCCCATCAGAATAATACCCTCTGGGATTGGAAGGTGATTTGAAAGCAGGTAGATATATTGCTGCATTCACTTAAGTTGGCTACCAGGGCTTATGAAATGAGTGGGTATGAGATGGCTGCAGAAAAACAGAGGTGTGTTGATCATTGACATATTATTCTTGAATCCATTGGGCAAAAGATGCCAACAAGAACTGTCTTCTCTGTCAGGAAAAAAAAAATAGAGACTGCAAATGGCTATGGGGCAGCTTCCCCAGGGGAAAGGTCGTGCACAAAGTCGGCCATAGTTGGATCACTACTGCTGTCCCTGAGAGGCTATAAATGGGTCCTGACAGAAATAGACACTTTGAAATGGGCTTTTGTATATGCAGTGGTATATGCAAATGTTCAGAATACTATAAAAAGATTGGAATTGAAGATATACTGTGCCAATTTGGAGCGCTGAGTTACATTTTTCTGAGACCAAGGAAGACTCTTTACAGCCTGTAATGTCCAATAATCAGCAAAGAGATATTGTATCGATTGACATATCATGTTGCATGTCATCCTCTGAATTGTGTTTTGATAGTGAGTTAGAAGGGACAGTTGAAACACTTGTCTAAAATGAGAGTTGATAAAGGAATAAAAAATGCCTTCATGAATGTGTGCTCACATTCAACATGAGAGGTTCAAGTTAGGGTACCCACTAGAAGATTTTTCTGCTTTTTTGGGTATCTGTGAGGAAGAGTGGACAAGTATGGTGGTATGATGATACAATTCTTCCCCACATCACCCCAACTTTTTTTTTCTACTTGAAAAAGTGGTCTCAGGACCAGCATTGCAACTGCGCATTTTGGAAGCAGGGATGATCTTTAAGGAAGAAACTTTAACTATACCTGTAAAGTTTTATGCCAGAATTCCTGAGGGCCTGATAAAATGGATTGTGCCTTCACCCGTCTGGCAAAATTGGGATTGACAGTGAATGAGCTAAATTGCTTAGCGTTAGATAGCCTGCTAGTTCTGTATCTATGTAACATGACCGTATGTAAATGGGAATAAAGTGAGTGGGAAGTACTTGCTAGACTGATATTGCTAAGGGCTATTTGGACCAGCAATATTGGACTCATTTTTCAACTTACATCATTTGGGAAGGAATTTCTAGGAACCACTTCCTACTGGGCCTATGAGCCATGCAATGTGCAGCTTGTGGCAAACGGCTTACTGTGTAACTATAAACCTTGTTGCTCGAATGCGTAGAGAGGTCTCTAGTTATAACGGACAAATATAACAGTGAAATGCTTGCCATGCCATACTGTACTGTGAAAAAATACACATTTTCATTGTTTTTTTGGATGGAAAGATATTAAATAGAATAGAAAAAAATAATATGGGTTTCTGATGGACTAAAGTAATGGACTAATATGGGTTTCTGATGGACTAGACATTACATAATGTGTTCAAATTTTCCTGGGGAATGTCCCCTCTCTGAGATGAGAAAGGGCATGGGAACCCTTAAGGCATAAATTAAGTCATAGAAAATACCTCTGTAATTCTTACTGCTTTGTTCTGTTATGAAACTGAATTGCACCATGACCACCCTGCAATATGGTATAGCACTGGCCCTGTTGGTAAGGGTCAACCACCTTATGTAAACAAGTCATATGATAACACTGATGCTGATGATTGAATGTATTCAGAAACTGAGGGACAACTTCCTCAGGATGTAAAACTGAAAGAAAATGACTGGCCTAAGGAAGAACTGGATTTATTTAACCATCATCTAATTTCTCTGTGAAACAGTTCTCATGAGCTTATCATCAAGTACAAGTAACACTAGATCAAGGGAGAAGCAAGTAATCAAATTAGTACAAAAATGTGAAATATTTATAATGGATATTTAGGATAGATTAAGTTATTTATTTATCTAGTTATTTAGTTAGTTATTTATCTATCCCTATTCTACACAAGTTTTTCCAAATGCTAAGCTCATCCGTGCTATTATTGCTTTATCTGTTATATAAATGCTAAACAAAATGTAGATCATTATAATAATATAATAATTTTGCTGTAAGAAATTGCAGGCCAAGGGCCAGGGGGCAGAGTGAGCAAGAAAGGGTTATCTCAGCAGGCTCTGAACATTCAAAAGAAAGTTGTCTTTAGGACTAGTACTTGTCCTAATCCTGGGACATCATCTCTGAGTCCTTGGAATATTCTGTCTGATAAGAGGGTTTCTGTATGCCCAAAGTCTTGGGCCACACTGTATCTGTGGAGAATGCCTCTTTGTGTGCTAAAGCCTCGGGCCATGCTGTACCAGTTTGAGCACATTATTACTAGCAATACAGTTTAGGCAAGCATTCATTTTTGTTCTGGGCAGGGTGGGGGTCTGATTAGCCAAGGTCAGTCACATGAATACTGCAGGCTTACGTGACTGACCCCTAATAAAAACCCTGGATGCCAAAGCTCAGGGGACCCCCTGGTTGGCAACACTTCACATGTGTTATGACACAGCTTTGCTGGGAGAATGCACTGGGGGGAGATAGCTGGAAGCTTTTGACTGGTAACTCCTGAACTTTTCCCAGTGGACCTTTTCCTTTGCTGAATTTCGTCTGTGTATCTGGATCCTTTCACTATAATTAATTATAACATGAATGTATGAGAGCTTCCATGTCCCATGATTCTCTCCAACAAGTCACTGATGAGAAAGGTGGTCTTGGAAAACACTAATACACAGGTATAATTATAAACACGGTAACACACACACCATGCAACACTAAACAGAGGCTCACACGTTTATCAATAAACACAGTAGCACACATGCCATGTCCCATGATTCTCTCCAACAAGTCACTGATGAGAAAGGTGGTCTTGGAAAACACTAATACTCAGGTATAATTATAAACACGGTAACACACACACCATGCAACACTAAACAGAGGCTCACACGTTTATCAATAAACACAGTAGCACACATGCCATGCACTGTTATCACAGTCTCACATGTATACCACTAAAAGCACTAGCATGGACAGTGAGCATCGTTAAGACAGTTTCTCATAAAAATACACTAAACGCAGTAGGCAAACACTGGTACTACTAAACACAGGATCTAAGTCATATATCACTAAACACACTACAATCCACACCAGTAAATTCAGTCCTCACGCATATATTCTAAACACAGTAGTGCACACACTACATACATCTAAATGCATAGACTCGTACAAACATAACATAGGCTTATACAATATAACAAAACACATTCCCTTACAACCACATCACCTATTCCACATACCACAAACATGCCATCTCACAGACACAAATAACACAGTGCTTCACAGCACATTGCAAAATACTGCATCATACACACTACATCCACACTCAGCACTAAACAGCGTCTCATGTCACTAAACATGATATTCCATGTAATGTATATCACTCAACACAGTACTTTACACACATCACCAACCATAGAGCCTCAGACACACATTCCTAAACACAATATCTCACACATACTTTAAAAAGCACAGGATCACATGCACATCATATAACTTTAAACATAGTGTCACACACATTCACATACTTAGTGCCTTTAATACGTCTGTACGTGAATAGCATCTGCCATGCATTAGGCACAGAATACATGTTCTTTTCTTTTCCCTCTGTGTGAATAAGTTTGTACTAGAATATTACCTGGTGTACACTAGATGCTCAATTCATGCTTTATTCCTTCCATTTATGTGAGAGTAATATTGTAATAGAGTAGTGACTTGCATATACTGTGTCCAAGGTTTACTTGCTTTCAACCTCTGTGTGTAAGTTTTGTGTTAATGGAATAGGATCTGACAATCATTAAGCACCTAATGCATATTTATATCTTTTCTCCTAATATGTGAGTAATATTAGACTATTAGAAATTATGCCTGACATATACTAGGAGCTCCATGAGTAATAACTTCCTTCTTTGTAAGTGTGAGTAATATTGTATTAGAATAGTATCTTGCATATATTGGTGCTAAAAACATGATTTTTCCCACTGCTTTTGAGCAAAATTTTAGACACTAGATGATGTGTCCATAAACAAAATCTATAGACACTAGATGATGCTCAATGTATACTCATTTTTTTTCTCCTTGTGTGAGTACGCTTGCATATTTTAGGCATTCAGTATATGCCTCCTTACTTTCCTTTGTGGGTGAAAAATATACTAAAGCAGTACTCAGCACATGCTAAGCTCTAATTGATGTTCATCTCCTTTCCCATATAGGTAAATAATGGTATAGTAGAAAATTGTCTGTCTTGTGAGAGGAGCTAGTTTGTACTGGGATAGTGCTTGCCATATACTTGGTGCTCAGTCTATGCTCATTTTTTCCCCTTTGGGTGAATAAGTTTGTACTAGAATAGAACCTGGCATATATAAAGCTCTAAATGCATGCTCATTTCTTCTACTATGTATCAGTAATATTGGATTGCAACAGTGTCTGGAATTTATTAGTTGCTTGATGCACCTTAATTTCCTTCTCCTATGAGTGAGAAAGTCTCTACTAGAATAATACCTGGTATCTACTAGTCACCCAATGCATGCTTGTTTCTTTCCTCTGTGCGTGGATAAACTTATTCTAAAATAGTATCGGGCATATATTAGGCGCTCAGTCCATACTCCTTTCTTTCCCCATCCATGTTAGCATTGTTTGTAGTAGCATCGTGTCGACAGCATCTGCATGTTTGCTTCTTTACAATTGTGTTTAAATGATGTACTAGAATCATGCCTGACATAAACCAGGCACTCAATTCATGGTTGCTTCTTTCTACTATATGTGAGTAATTCTGTGTTAGAATAATTTCTGGAATATATAAAGTCTCAATGTATGTGTGTTTACTTTCCCCTACATGTGAGTGGTGTTAAAACAGAAATTGTGCCAGACATATTCTACGAGCTCAAGGAGTGTCCATGTCCTTCCCGTTATGTGTGAGTAACGTATTAGAATAGTATTTGCCATATACTGGTGCTGCATGCATGCTGGTTTCCTTCTCTTCTGTTTTAGCAAAGTTGTAGTTACAATGGAGCCTGGCATATAATAAGAGCTCAATACGTGCTTGCTTCCTTCCTCATACATGTTAGTGATATTGTAGTAAAATAGGTCTTGGCACATACTATGTGCTCCAAGCAGTCTCATTCTTTCCCTTAAGTGTGATCTTGGATGAACTATAAAATTGTCTTACATATACTAGGTGCTTCTTGCATGCTCATCTGTTTCCCCTTATGTGAGAGTAATTTTGTATTAGTCTCAGTGTAGTACTTGACGTGCACTTAGTGAGTGCTTGCTTCCCTTTCCCTAGGCGTGTGTGATGTTGTGCTTGAATATTGCCTACTATACAAGGTATTCATCATGCTTGTTTGCTTCCCATTCGTGAGAATAATATCTGACTAGAATAATGCTTGGTACATAGTAGGTAAATACTCTATGTTTGCTTTCTTTTGCATTGTATGAGTAATGTTGTGCTAAAATAGCGTCTGACATATGCTAGGTGGCCCATGCATGCTCATACCTTTCCTTTATATGTGAGAATGTTCGTAAGAGAATAGTACCTGGCTTATACAAGGTATAAAATGGGTGCTTGTTTCTTTTTCCCGTGTAAAAATAATGTATCTGGCATATACTGAGCATTCCTATGTAATATTGTCTCTTTCTCTGGATGTGTGAGTAATACTATATTAGAATAAAATGGCTGACTTATGCTAGGTGCTCAGTGCACACTTGTGTCCTTCATTCTGTGTAACATTGAAATAGTACTAGAATACTGCTTGGCATAAATAGGACATTAATGCATGCTTGCTTCTTTTCTTAAATTTTGGGTAATGTTTTACCAGAATAATGTCTGGCAATACTAAGTACTCCATGTAATCTTGACTTACTCACACACAGGAGAAGGAAACAAGCATGGACGAAGCAACAAGTATGTGTTAGGTGCTGTTCTAGTACATTATTATACATAAGAGAAAGAAATCAAGCATACAAATATGTACAAGTAAATGTTAAAATTAAAAATAAAGTTAAAAGAAAAAGAAATCAAGCATGTATTCATTTCCTAGAGTATGCCTGTATTTTTCTATTACAACCTTATTCACACAATAGAAGAAAAGAATGAAGCATGAATTATGTGCCTCGGGTATGTCAGGAGCTATTCTTTTACAACCTTACTGTTATGTGGGAGGAAGCACATACCCATGCATTGACTGACTTGTATTATGCCAGTCACTATACTCATACAAACTTCCTTACACATAGTACAAATAAATGATAAGGAATTGAGTGCCAAGCAGTACTGTATTACAATATTACTCACACGTGAGGAAAGGAAACAAAAATGCTTTGAGCATCCAGGATACNTATTACAATATTACTCACACGTGAGGAAAGGAAACAAAAATGCTTTGAGCATCCAGGATACGATAGAGCACCTAGTTTACCACAGTCACTATTGTATTAAAAGCTTACTTACTCACACATAGAAAAAATAAGCAAGCTTACACTGAGCCTTTAGTCTATTCCAGGTATTATTTTAGGGCAAACTTGCTCAAATGTAGCGGAGGAAAACTGAGCATGCATTGAATATCAAAATATACCAAGTACTATCCTAGTATACAATTAATCAAATGCAGGGTAAGGAAATGAGCATGTATTCAGAGCTTAGTATAAGCCAGTTACTATTCTAGTACAACTAGTCACACTTAGGGGTATTACAATATTACTCACACGTGAGGAAAGGAAACAAAAATGCTTTGAGCATCCAGGATACAATAGAGCACCTAGTTTACCACAGTCACTATTGTATTAAAAGCTTACTTACTCACACATAGAAAAAATAAGCAAGCTTACACTGAGCCTTTAATCTATTCCAGGTATTATTTTAGGGCAAACTTGCTCACATGTAGCGGAGGAAAACTGAGCATGCATTGAATATCAAAATATACCACGTACTATCCTAGTACACAATTAATCAAATGCAGGGTAAGGAAATGAGCATGTATTCAGAGCTTAGTATAAGCCAGTTACTATTCTAGTACAACTAGTCACACTTAGGAAGAAAGAACACAAGATTTCGCTATGTACCTACTGTATACCAAGCAATATCTTAGTACATTACTCACATGCAAAAGCAAGTATGTATGCATTGTGTCCAGTATATGCCAGGCAACGTTCATGTGCAACATTATTCATATATGGAGTGAATTCACTGAGTGCCTAGTATGAATGCTAGGTACTATTCTAGTGTACATTACTCACACATGGAATGAAGGAGCAAGCATGCTTTCTGTCTAATATATGCCAGAAAACATTATGCTACAAACTTACATGTAGGATCAAGAAGTGAGCATGCATCAAGCACTTAGTATATGCCAAGCACTACTCTAGTAGAATAGAGCTAGGAGTAAAGTGCCTGGTATATACTAGGTACTGGATGTGTGCTTGTTTCCTTCCTTATGTTTGATTATTGTTGTACAGAATTATACTTGGCATATACTAGGCACTTAGCGTGTGCTTTCTGTGGTAGGATAAATAAGGGTGCCAAAAGATATCAGTTGCTAATCCCTGGAACCTAGGAGTGTTGCCTTATATGGAAAAAAAAAGAGGGGGGGGGAGGTTAAATTAAGGATCTCCAGTAGGGGAGACAATCCTGAATTATCTGGGAGGGCTCTAAATGCAATCACACATATCCCCATAGGAAAGAGACAGAGGGAGATTTGAGTATAAATAGAGGAGAAGAAGGAACTGTGACTAGCAGAGATTAGAACGATGAAGCCACAAGCCAGGGAATGCAGGAGCCATCACAAGCTGGATGAGGAAAGACACAGACTCTCCACTAGTGTCTCAGAATGGAGTGTGGCCCTGCTGACATGTTTATTTCAGCCCACTTATACTGATTTCAGAGATCTGGATTCCAGAATTGTGAGAGAATAAATTTCTGTTGTTTTTAAGCCATAAAGTTTTTGACAGTTTATTGCAGTGGCAGTAATAAACTAATACACTTGCTTTTTCTCTATTTTTGACTCATGTTTTACTATAACATTGTCTACTTCATACTCAGCGATCCATGCATCTTCATTTTTTTCTTTCTTTGAATAAGATTGTATAAGAGAATACACTTGCTTTTTCTCTATTTTTGACTCATGTTTTACTATAACATTGTCTACTTCATACTGAGCGATCCATGCATCTTCATTTTTTTCTTTCTTTGAATAAGATTGTATAAGAGATAGTGCTTGGTATAGGCCATGTGTTCAATATATGCTTATTTCCCATGTGTGAGTACTCAGCATATCCTAGACAATTGGTTGCTTCTTTTCTTCTTTGTGTTAGTAATGTTGCAGTAGAATAGTTCCCAGCATATACTACACACTCCATGCATGCTCATCTTTTCTCCAAAGCATGAGTAAATTTCCATTAGGTTAGTGTCTGGCGTATAATAGGCACTCAATGAATGCTTGTTACCTTCCCCTAGGTGTGTGTAAGGATGTACTAGTCTAGTCCCTGGCATATACTAGGTTTCAACTTGTGCTTATTTTCTGCCCCCTATGCATTGGCAATGTATTTGACAGTGCTTGGCACACACTATTTGATCAATTGTGTATTATTTCTTTATGTTTGGGTAAGACCGTACTAGAATAGTGCGTGGCATATACTCAATCATGCTTGCTTCCTTCCTCCATGTCTATGCAATGTTGTGCATAATAATGTACGGAATAACTACATGTTCGACACTTTCTTGTGAAATTTCTTCCCTATACGTGAAAAAGCTGTACTTTAAAGGTAGAAACAATATAATAGGCACTCAATGAATGCTTGTTCCTTACTCTATGTGTGGGTAAGGTTATTCTGGAACAGTGATTGGCATAACTAGGTGCTCCAGGCATACTCATTTCTTTCCCGTATGTATGAGTAGATTTCTACCAGAATAGTATCAGGCATGTATCTGTTCATACTTACTTCATTTCTTCTGTATGTAAGACACATACTAGAATATTGCCTGGCAATACTAGTTGATCCATGAGATTCATTTCCTTTCCCTATTTGTGAGTAATATTGTAGTACTATAGTTTCTAGCATATAGTAGGCTCCCAGTGCATGTTTGCTACCTTACCTGTGTGTGTTACTAAAGTTATACTAGAAAATTCCCTGGCATATAGTTGATAATCAAAGAAATTTTTTTACCTTCCCCTATGTCTGAGTAGTGTGTTACTAGAATAGCACCTGGTATATATTTTGTTCTCAATGCATACTCATTTCATTATATCTACATGTGAGTAATGATGTACTAAATTGTTCCTGTCACTTAGTAAGTGCTCAATTCATGCTTGCTTCCTTATTCTATGTGTGAGAACTATATAATGGAATAGAACCTGGCATAAGCTCATCATTCAATGCATGGTCATTCCTTTCCTCCTATTGTGAGAGAAATTGTATTAGAATACTGCCTAGCTTATACTAGGAGGTTAATATAGGCTCATTTCCATCACTTATGTTAGAGTGACGTATCCTATTGGATTATACATGGCTTATACTACGTGTCTCCCTTTTCTATGTGTGGGTAAAGTTACAGTAAAATATTCCATGACAGTGTAAGTGCTCAATGTCTGCTTGTTTCCTCTAACCCATTTTTAGTTATGTTACCACAAAATAGTTCCAGTTCTAGATTTCTAGAACTTATTCACCTTGTACAACTGCCACTTGATACTAGTTGCTGGCCCAGTACGCTTTTAAATAGTCTCACTTGCCTAAGAGTCTAATTGTATTCTTTACAGAAATGGTGACCTTGAATGTGAGTCTTTTCTCTTCTCTCAGCCACTGCATGAAACTCTTTTTTAGCATGGCTTGGATGTTAAAGGCAAAGAGACATATAAGGTAGAATCAAAGGATAACTAAACTGCAGACTTTTTGATTGGTGAAACCAAAAGCTGACACTGTTACTAAAAGTTCTCTCATTAAAATGAGCTTGGTGATCATTTACTCAAAATGTAATAAATGCATAGTGAGTTCATAAGAAATAAGCCAGAGATCAGGAGCTTAGTAACAAATGACATTCTCCTATCCCTGCCTTTATAGATAATTACAGATCCATGGAAGTGACAGATATTTAAATAAACAATCACAACGCAATATATAATCTTTTAAAAAGATAATGATGAAGATATAGGCTCTATCAGAAATTATTCAGTTCAGGCATTAGGAAGGAGCTAAAGAATAATAAGCTAGAATGTGCATTAGCAGATATATTCCACTTTCACTGCTAGATCACTGCTGTATCCTCATGACTAGAACACATGTGCACATTCATTATGTATTTCTAGAATCAACAAATGAATGGATGCTGCCAAGATAACAAAATGTAAAAAAAAGTTAAAAAATATGCAGGTGATGGGAGCAAATTTTTGTCAAGTCACATCCTGTCTTTGAGCCTTTGGTTGCTCATCCGAAAAAGGTGAACGGTAATATTTCCCCTTATGGGATTGTTGTGGTGATTAAATTATACACTCAAACCACCTATCATCCTGTCATTGTTAACTGGTAAGGAAGCAACTCTAAATCATGAGAAGAAAATAATTTAAACAGGGTAAGGGGGTCACTTTGCTTTGATAAAGGTGTCTCTGGGTTTGAGTCATACTGTGCCAGTGCTCAGTGAAGGCACCTCTCACTAAGGGAAGCCAGGACAACTTGGAAAACTGATGAAAACCAACAGTACAGCTGAATACTTTTCCAAGCATTATGAGAATTTGTCCTCTAGGAGGAAGTAGCTTACGTGACGCTCCATCTGAAATTGCCTCAAGATGTGAGTTTAGAATAGTTGAGTTTGGGGATTGTCTTCTAAGCTTGAATAGGCTGAGCAAGTATCTCTGTACATAATTCAAGAAGACTTTCTGTTTTTGTAAAATGTTATGTATTCTTAGCTAAGGTACTGAGCTTTGGAATTAATAGAACAGCTTGGCTGTATACAGGCTATGCTTCTGGGGGGTAGAAAAGAGAGATGGCAACAGTGATTTTTTTTCTTGGCTTCTCCTTATAAAAAGGCACATATTGTATGAAGACAAAATGAAGAAAAAGAAGAGAAAAAAGAAAATGGACACTCAAAGGCTGAGAAATTTATCCATTCCCCAAACCATTAGGCTGAAATGAGTTGGATGTTTTTCTCCTAAGAAAAACCTAAAGTTGTAGAAAAGAGAATAATGCTTTTGTTCTTGGATTGATGACAAGGTCACATTTGCTGATTATGCTGATGTAAAAAGATGATTTGATTAGCAAACTTTTATAAATGGTCAGTCAAATCCTGAGATTGTTTTTGCTAAATAACCCTTCATTTAAATTTCTTTCTGGGATAAGTTGGGATATAAATGAAATTTCTTGGATTGATGACAAGGTCACATTTGCTGATTATGCTGATGTAAAAAGATGATTTGATTTGCAAACTTTTATAAATGGTCAGTCAAATCCTGAGATTGTTTTTGCTAAATAGCCCTTCATTTAAATTTCTTTCTGGGATAAGTTGGGATATAAATGAAACAGAAGAGTGACCCAGTATTAGTAAAGCGTAAATGGATATATGCCTTACATGTATTGCAGCTTAATTTGTTCAAGAGACCTTGAAGAGGATACTTTTAGTTTTGGCTATTTTGGAATTGTTTGCAAATGAAAATCAGATAATATTGTATATTTTGCTCTGAATCTTGCATTTGTTTTACTCAGTGGTATGTCCTGAATAATTTCTGTGCCTACACATACAGATCAATAATTTTCTGACAGCTTTCTGATTTTGTATGTAATGAAACTACCCTAATTTAACAATGCTCCTATTGTTGAGCATTAAACTACCTCCAGTTGTTGTATATGATAAATAATGTTACCATAACATATCTATATAAATACCTTGAAACTCTTGCTTGAGTATCTCCATAGATTTCTAGAAGTGGGATTGGTCAAAGGATATGTGCATTCAGTTTGATTTTTATTTTGTTTTGTTTTGGAGTAGTCCCACACTTACAGAATAGCTACAAGTACAATACAAATGTTCTTACAGCTCTGAATTCATTAGTGTGTGTTTCTTAGAAATAAGTATACTTTCCTACATTGCCATTGTACAACTGTAAATATCAGGAAATTAATATTGATTCATTGCTACCATCTAATACTCAGATCTCATTCAAATTTCTGTAAGTGTCCCAATAATGCTATTCTTAGCAAAAGGATCCATTTCAGAATCATACTTTGTATTTAGTTGTCATGTCTTTTATTCTTCATTCTGGTAAAGCTCCTATTTTCCTT